>NW_003852404.1:9043927-9072051 GCF_000181295.1 Otolemur garnettii
CACATTTTCTCAGGGCCTCTTTGAGGGCATGTGCTTGCTCCAGGTCTGTCACGTTCAGCTCAGAATAAACGTCTTTTTTTTTTTTTTTTTTTTTTGAGATAGAGTCTTACTTTGTCACCCTCAGTAGAGTGCCGTGGCACCATAGCTCAAGCAACCTCAAACTCTTGGGCTCAAGTGATTCTCTTGCCTCCTAAGTAGCTGGGACTATAGGTGTCCACCACAACATTCAGCTATTTTTTTTAGAGACAAGATCTCTCTCTGGCTCAGGCTGGTCTGGAACTCCTGAACAAGCAATCCACCTTTCTCAGCCTCCCAGAGTTCTAGGATTACAGATGTGAGCCACTGAGCCTGGTCTGAGAATAAACATCTTTCAATTATTTTACAGAGTTTGGGGCTTTTTCTGTTAACACAGTAATACATAGGTTTATTATTCAAAATTCTCTACCTTCCATATGGGTTGGAAAAAATAATAAATCCTCATCCCAACTTTTCTTATTTTTTTTTTAGAGACAAAGTCTCACTTTATTGCCCTCAGTAGAGTGCTATGGTGTCACAGCTCACAGCAACCTCCAACTCCTGGGCTTAGACGATTCTCCTGCCTCAGCCTCCCAAGTAGCTGGGACTACAGGTGCCTACCACAATGCTCAGCTATTTTTTTTTGTTGCAGTTTGGCTGGGACTGGGTTTGAACCTGCCACCCTTGTCATATGGGTCCAGTGCCCTACCCACTGAGCCACGAGCACTTCCTACCCTGACCTTTACCTTTCTTTTTTTTTTTTTTTTAGTACAGATGGGGTCTTGCTCTTGCTCAGGCTGGTCTTGAACTCCTAAGCTCAAGTGATCCACTTGCCTCCCAAAGTGCTGGGATTATAGGTGTGAGCCATCACAACCAGCCTATGAAAATATTTTAACTGAAAAAAATTTAAAAACAACTTTATTTTGGCACCTGGTCTAAGTGTTAATATTTTTAATGACTATGGTACAGTGATTTTACTAGATAGTGAAGGATAACACCATACACACAACCCAGTGCTTGGCAAGCATGCATACACACACACACACACACACACACTCTGAAGATCCACAGTGTCTGCTGTGGTGCTCCACGTAATTTAGTTGAGCATCACTAAATGTATAGGAAATTAAATTTCACAGTAAAGCAAACTTTGAAATCTAAACTCCTGATATTTGAAAAAAGTGGCTAATAATGTTATAAAAAGTAAAAATAAGTGAAGCATTTTTCACTTATTTGTTAATAACTAAAACAACACCACGTTGCATGTTCAGAATTTGCCTTGTTTACTGATATTCTCATTGACTCTAATCAAGTCATCAATCAAACTCGGTTCACCTTTTTTTGATAGAAGAATAAATAATTGCCTTCTCAAGAAGTCAAGAATAAGTTGACTCTCATATCTCAAGTTGAAGCCTCAGATATAGCATGAAATGTCTCAAGTTACCTCACATTAGAAATTAAAAGTTAAAGACCAGAAGATTTCTAAGTTGGTGATGTGTGGTGTTTTATTTGTATGGGATACACAGCAGGCATTTCTACATCTTCAGAGGAGATCATCTTAGTTGTGCATTCCTTTTTTAAAGGAGAAACTCTGAGACTTAGTCAAGCTACCAATTCATTGGAAAACAATTAGCTAACCCATATGTAAGCCACACAAGCAAACTATATTGAGGCAATTTAATTGTATCTGCAATGGAAAAAGCACCTGCTAGGATGGGAAAAATCTCTCCGGAGCCAGGGCCCATGCCTCCATCACAGCACGAGCATTATCTGACTTCTAAAGTGGGATAAGATTTAGCCTGACTCCTACTTCTTATCTTCCACCTTTACTCAGACTATGGACACCAAGACATGTCATTCATTCTACTGAAGACTTTATTTCTGTAACTTTGATTCAAATTGCTCTTTTCCCTTGGTATCACTGAAGAAGAATTAACAACACATTTTTAAAATTAAGTAACATTTTTAAGCAAATCTACAGACATGACTTGCAATATTTACTCATACAAAGTGTTTACTCCTTCATTATTTCAACCCACTGATCAATACATAGTCATTTATTTTGCGACATGTGTCAGAAAGTCTCCAGAGAGTCCAGTGAATGAGATTGCTAAGATCCCTGCCTTCTTCTAAAACTTGTGTTCTTTTGAGGGATGCAAATATTTAATGTATAATGACAGTTCAAGTTCTTCAGCAACTGTGCTTCATAAAACGGAAACAGAACACTGACTCTGGCCTGGCTGAGGAGAGTGCTGGGTCAGAATAAACGTGTGAAGGAAGCTCTGGAAACAGGGGTAGTTTTCAAAGCAGTATGGGTAAATCCAAGGTATATTTGAAAATTAAAACAGCAAGCCACATAATGCAATGATGAGAATTAGGCTTTTGGGGGTAGACTTTTCTGAGCACAAATAAGCGCTGCTTCCTCATTTCCTAACTGATAAGACACACAAAAAAGGTTCCTTGCCTTTTCAAATGCTGAATTTATAAGAAGAAAAAGAAATTAGTTCTACTTTAAAATCTTTAGTAGGGGGTAGAGTTACTTATTATATAGAGCACATGGACAATATCTGGTACATGCCATGCTCTTGACAAGTGCTCTCGAGTTAATTGAAGCTAAGCTTTAGAGAACGATGGTGTGAGGAACCCAGCAAGAGCTGGCTGGAAGGGTCAGCCCAGCATGGCCTTGGAGCTCATGTCCAGACTTTGGGCTTTATCTTAAGATTCATGTGAAGAATCTGAATGGCTGTAAACCAAGAGATTACATAATCATATTTTCACTGTGGAAAAATTTAATATTAGGATGGAGTCATACAAAAGATAAAAATGAAAAATATTTTATTTTGTAGAGAATTATGAAGATAAAATTTAAAAAAAAAACCAGGTAAATGCCAGCAAGAAAAAACACGACTGTTTAGAAGTATATACATTATGTATTTTTTTGCTATCCATAGAAAAATCCTGGCAGCTAAATAGTATCTTTAGAGACCCACACATATCAGAGAATATCTCTGGACCACCAAACTATTATATAACTTACTCATAATTCTAATAAAAACATATTAGCATTTTAGTTGTTGACATAGCCACATGTGCAGAAAAATCAAAATAACATTCCAATTTCTGATGCATTCCTTTTTAAAGGAGAAATTCTGAGACCTCGTCAAGCTACCAATTCATTGGAAAACAATTTCCAATTAGAAATCTTGATTACACTTAATACAGTTGTGCGTCACTTGTGATGTTTACATACTTAGCTATTCCTTGTTCTTATAGTCTGTGATTCCATTCAATACATGTTTGTTGAACCAAAACTTACTATGAACCATTTACTTTTATACATATTGTTACATCTATTAACTTTAATTCTGTGTTATCTTACCACAAAAATAAAAAATGGTATATTCCATCTTAGATCATTTATGCTTTTCTATTATACTGGGTCATAGATATACCAAACAAATATTGTGGACCTCACATTTCTTGTGTTCCTACATCCTAGTACTGTGGGTTGAAATTAGTTTATATTGTTTTTCTTCTACAGTGAATTAACTGTCAATGTTTTTCAAAAGTATGGTTCAGGGATCAATTATATAAGAAGAGTCTAAAGAGGGGGAGCCCCTATTGTAAATGCAGATTTCTGACTTTCAGCACCTCCAAAATGTTCTGGGGATTGGGTTCAGGAATCTGCATTAAAAAAAATTATTTACTAGATTCTTATGTAAATTCAAGTTAGAAAGCCACTTTAGAATGTGTTGCAACTCTTTTCTGTTGACCTGAATAGAATTAGGCTATGTATTAATTCACGGCTAAAACAATAATCATGATAGAAAATATTGATTTCTGCTAAGTTAATGAGAAAAAGTTTCATAAAACGTTAGTGGGCATGTTGGTAATATGTGGAATGATTAAGTAACTTTTACAAGGACAAAGAAATGAAAATTTGAACATTGTCTCCCTGAAAGTCATGCACAAGTGGAGCTATGGATTGAATGTTTATGTTCCCTGTAAATTCAGATGCTGAAGCCCTAATCCCCAATGTGATGTTATTTTGAGATAATGCTTTGGGGAAATAATTAGGTCACAAGAGTGGAGTTCTTGTGAATGGTATCTGTGGTATCAGCTGATCTTTGTGTCTCCAGTGTGTGAGGATAAAAAGGAAGGCTGTGAGGATAACTGTTGTTTAAGCTACCCAGGCTAGGTATTTTGTTATAGCAGCTCAAAGTGACTAGGTATTTGACCCTATCTAGTTCAATTTGTTGTGTGTGATGTTTGGAATAAATGACTTAGATTTTCATATGGCCTAATCAAGGAGGGACAACTGATATGTAAGAATCAAGATTCCAAAAGATGTCAATTGGCTGAAACAAGATTGCATAAATAAAAATTAAACTTGAAGTGTAAAATTCCACCTTAGATCAAGAACATTGCTTATATAAACTCAAGACATGGAAAAAAGTAGATTAAAAATAATTTATTTATGAAAGGTAGATGGCTTTTAGTTGATTGTAAACTGCATATGAATCAATAAAGTCAAATAATTGACAAAAATGGAGAAATTTCTTTCACTTTATTTATAATGTCGCAGGAACAATAGTAGAGGTAAAAATTATCATAATGCCATCAGAATTACATAATTTTAATTTTTGCATATGCTTTTCCAGGCCTTGATTTCAGATATGTATAATTCAAATAGTTTAACTATAATGTATATATCATTGTTTAGATGTAGATTTTCCTGTGAAATGTCGTATCATCACCATTTACCTTCACACCATTGCTTAAATGTAGCTTTTCCTATTTAGTATCATATCATTTAATATCACACTGTGGTCTTGAGCTTCATAAATTGTAATATGATACTTAGGCCAGAAAGTCATACCAGAGCCTTGTGCAATGAATAATCCTGGCACACAGAAACATCTGGAAATGGCATGAAGTTTAGGAACATGGGACAACGTTCTGCCGTAAAAAGAGATTCGTAGGGAATCATGACAGCTATTTCTGTGTAGCTGAAGGATTTTTTTGTGGAGGAATTACTACGTATCTTTAAAATTTTTTTCTTGTTTGTAGAGAGCAAAATTAGGATCAATTGGATTTATTTCAACAAACTCTCACTGATCTTCTATTATAATCCAGGCCTTAGAGCAAAATGGACACTGAAGAACACAATACCTGTCCTCATAAATCTCCTGGTCTCGTTGAAAATCAAATGTCAAACTCCTTGTTGATTCCTCTTAAAGCTCCTAAAGTGAATTTCCAAATATTTTTCAGTTCCTTTTTATGCTGTGCTCAAATATAATTAATACATATTATTTTACATATTATATTTTAATACACATTTTTATTTATGTATTTAAATATTATTAATAATGATCTTTCAGAAATGTTTACATGTTCATAAAGAAGACTCATTTTAACGACAAAGAAAATTTAGGACAAATTCCAAAGGGGTTAATGAAATAACAAATTTAGTGTATTGATTGATAAGTAGGAAAACTGAATTGACAGTGTGGACATTAATGACAAAAGATATTTTCACTAATGATGATTAAATAAAGAATGTATTCCTTCAGAGAAGTTTCTGTTCATGTCTCTGGCCCACTTAGAAATGGTGTTGTTTGCTCTTTTTTCATTGATTAATTTGAGTTCTCTATAGATTCTAGTTATCAACCCTCTGTCAGGTTTGAAGCAGGCAAAAATCTTCCATTCCAAAGGCTGTCTGCTTTAGTTGTGGCACTCTTAGCTGTCAGAAGCTTTTTAGCTTGATCAAGTTCCATTTATTTATTGTTGGTGTTGCTACAATTTCCAGGGATGTCTTCTTCATAATTTTTTTTCTCAGGCCAACATTGTCAAATGTTTTCCCCACACTCTCTTCTAGAATTTTTATTGTTTCACATCTTAAATTCAAATCCTTTATCCAGCGAGTCAATTTTTGTCAATGGTGAGAGATGCAGGTTCTGTTTCAGGCTTCTACATATGGCTAACCTGTTCTCCCAACACTATTTTGAATGGCAAAAAAACCCTGAAAAAATGCTGATCTCAAATCATCAGAGAAATGCAAATCAAAACCACTCTGAGATATCATCTAATCCCAGTGAGATTAGCCCACATCACGAAGTTCCAAATCTACAGATGCTAGGGTGGATATGGAGAAAAGGGAACACTTTCACACTGCTGGTGGGATTGCAAACTAATACAACCTTTGTGGAAAGAAGTATAGAGAACGCTTAAGGAACTAAAAGTCAACTTTAGATTTGATCCCATAATTCTATGACTAGGTATCTACCCAGAAGAACAAAAATCATTTCACCACAAAGACATTTGTTTATTGTATCTCAAGTTACAATTGCCAAGTCATAGAAACAACCCAAGTGTCCATCAACCCGTGCCTGGATTAACAAACTGTGGCATATGTATACCATGGAGTACTATTCAGCCAGGGGAAAAGATGGAGACCTTACATCTTTTATGTTTACCTGGATGGAGTTAAAACACATTCTTTTTAGTAAAGTATCTCAAGAATGAGACAAAAAATATCCAATACACTCAATACTAATATGAAACCAATATAGAGACAACTACAGGCCCACACGGATGAAATACAAATATAGTCTAGGAAGAGGGAGGGTCAAAAAGGGAGACGGGACCATTGGTGGGATCTCACCTAATGTGTATAGTACAAGGGTGTTCAGCACACCACCTGGGTGAAGGGCTTTTCTAGAACTTGAACTTTTCCTTGGAAGTGAGAACAATGTAATCTAAAAATTTGTACCCTCATATTAATTTGAAATTTAAAAAAAGTAGGAAAAAAAAAAAGAACGTATTCCTGCTTAGTAATAGCTATAATTTTATCCTTAATAACTATTTCCTGACTCATAGTTTAAGTTCTTATCTTTTATGCTCAGCTTTGAAGGCAGTCTGATTTAAGGACAACATAGGTTAAAATTTGTATTTTGCATATAAATTTGACGTTCCATAAAATTGTAGTATGTAGTATGATATTGCAACCAGATGTTCAAAAATATAGCATGATTTTGCATTGAATTGAGACTTGGAATTATAAAAATACTGCAAATGTGTAACTTATTGTTTTAAAACTATATTATTAAGTTCTCATAATCACATAAGTTATCTCTCAAAATCTATTATTAAATGCTTGTAATCAGGTAAGTTACAATTTAACACCTATTTCAAAAAACCATTGCTTCAGTTTTTGATAGTCTATATAATATACTCATTTATGGCATTTCGGTGAGGAATGTAAGAATTTTCTGCACAGTGTAATGTTACTGTATTATTATCATAAGTGTTAGTCATAGGTAAGATTGACATTTTGTTATTTTATAAGTTATGTCTTAGTATTTTGATCTTTGATCTTTCTTTTAAATTGATAGACGTGCTGATGGAATTAAGTAATATTAACATATTTCTCATAGATGTAAAAGTTCAATTAGTGAACTAAGACTATAAGGTATTGCTTTCTAAATCAACAAAATAAAATTCATAGAAGTTTTTCTTCTTTTTGCAATTTTCTCAAAAAATATTTTCTAAATATACTTCTGAATGGCATTTCTTTCTGATAACTTTTCTTACCAGAGTTATGTATCTATGTATACACATAGAATGTGAGTTAGTCAGCTTGAAATGTCACTAAAAATCATGAACGAGACACAGGAAGCCACTTTTAAAGATTATTATATAAGTATTAAATTATACAACATTCACTGGAAAACATTCTTCACATAGTTCTTTTATTCACTACCAAGAGAAAAGCTAAGAGCCAGAAGTCCTTAGTCAAAGGAACATAGTTTGAAATTATACAGAATTTGAGATATCAATAGCATTTTACCTTAATTGATCATGTTGTGCTATTCCCAGCACTGTAAAAGCATCACCTCCTTTAATCTTTACAACAGCCGTTTTAAAATAATAACTAAGAAAATGACATGAAGGCTATGTTAACCAGTTTGATGGAAGCCCCACATTGTTCCCCAGAAGTGCATTAGTGTACATAGTTACCATTCAATAAAAAAAAAAAACAAAAAACAAAAAAAAAAACCTTTACAACAGCCAAATCAGGTAGCAACCATTATTCTGTTCCTTTGAATGAGGAATCTGAGGCTAAGTACTTCACTCCGTGTCAAGCAGTTAGGAAGTGGTATCAACACACAGGCCTTACTAACCAGAGTTAGGGACCTCCATATGCACATATGCACTATAGAATATGCATATTTAGTGACAGCTTGAACTGCCACTAAAACCATGAAGCAGTCTAGGTATAAATAACTAGATGAATACATCAAAAGTTTGATGAGGAGTAGGATGTTTACTTCCCAGGGAACACTAATTCCAAAGGGATTAAGAACATAGTGAAGAGGCCTGGTGAACATCACTTTAATCACACAATAAAGGTAATGGGAAGTTAGGAATGAGACGAATCAAAATTGTGCACAGTCTGATAGAATAAAAGGAGGACCCATCGCCACTTCTGTGTTATGCCTGCTACAGTTGTTAACTTGATTCTAATTTCAAGAAAAACACAGAAAAATCCTTATTGAAAGCAATTTTACAAAGCCAATGCTTATAATCTTCAATCTTCAAGATCATAAATGTTCATAAGATGGAGGAACTGTATCAGACAGAAGGGAGTAAAAGAAATATGTCAACAAACTGCGACAGGTGATTCTGAATTGGACTTTTTTGCTGTATGGGATATTATTGATGTAACTGGTAAAACATGAATAGAGTGTAAGAAGGAAATGGTAGTCATGTATTAAGATGATTGTCCTGACTGTGACAATAATGAGTGTCTATCCTCCCTCCTCTCTGTCCATCCTTCCTCTTTTTTCTTTTTTTGAGTAGAAAGTTCAGACCATGTGACAAACATTTGAGTGAGAGTAATTACACATCATGTCCACAACTTATTTTTATATAATTCAGGAAAAAGGCAATTTTCTGTTGCTTTGTGATTTTTTTTAAGTGCTTAAATATAGGTAAAAGTTGATTCACTGGAGCACAAGAGGTATGGTGTTTTCATTAATTGTACTACAAACTTAATGGTTAACCAAGGGTGAAATGGAAATTCCCTCTTCTTTCAATCTTTCTTTGGCACATTTCCAGATATATCAATATGCGTCATTGCCTTAGAAAGTCTAATGAAATCCTCTTGTAATAAGTGTATTTGACAATCCGTCTGCCCCCCGGCATGTCATCTATCAATGTTCTTCCTAAAAGGTTTCAGGGGAGCTACTCGGGTGGAACTGACAGAGATAAATCTGTGATTTTTCAAAAGATACAGCTTCTAAGGTTGCTTTCATGGATAAATCCTTGAAACTGGCTAAGACAAGCAGGAAACCTGGCTACAGTTCACAAATTCAGAAGGTCTGGTTTTCTTATCAACAGTGGTGTCCAAAGTTTTCTTCCATCTCAATTTTCTAAATGCATCTGGCAATGAAGGCACTGGGTCTTCTAATTCCTGTAATGGAGGGCACTACATCCCTCAGGCTATTTGGTTTCTGTGCCTCAGGGTCTTCTGTGCAATATGGAAATGATACTAATAGTCCTTTTGATGTGGATCAGGAGAATTACAGTATATGGATGGAAAGAATTTTAATAAAAAACAGCAAACTTAGATTAATAACATTAGTTGATAGATATCACTAGTATCCTCTACTTACTTAGTTTTGAGGATGTCAGAATCTTGATTTTTAAGAGTTAGGATTTTCTCCATATCTGAAAAGAATATTTCTATAAAACTTGAAGAAAACAGTGGATTTTTTTTTAGATATGACTGAACACACTCCACAGAATAAGAACCATATTTACTTTGCTGAACTCAGAATAATAAACGAAGGATGATTGTATAGAATAAGGTAAAGTAATATGCAACAGAGTTTTGGGTTAATTTCTTCTTTCTCCTCTTTGTTGAAGGTTCTAAAGAAGGAAAGGCTAAGAAAACACGTGGCCTCTGCTCTGGTTCAGCCCGATCGCTCACTCAGTTGTTTCCTTGTTTGCTTTGTACTTCTTAGGGGTGACACCAGCCTCCACTGCACTATCATTTCCTCCCACTGGGAATATTAAAAATATAGAACTATTTCTCATTTTCGATCTGCAATTTCACAAATTTGATTTTTTAAGTAGCAAAGTCTTCATTCATTAAGTTGTAAAGGGACAATTCATTCTGCCCTTGCCCTGATGCTTGTCTCAATTAGTCTAGGAAAGTATTGGGTCCTCCCTGTCCTGGGGTTGTCCTGCTGCTCTGAAGTTCTCGTTAATCTGAGGAATCTGTGATGCTGTAAGTCCCTGCACTGCTTGGCACAGGCTTTTGCTATCATCTGGCAATGAGAAGAGTATCCTTCTTATTAAGAGCTAGCCTAATACACATTGCACCCTGATGGAGGCTTGCCACCGTCATCCCTGCCCTTTCTTTATCTTTCCAACATTTGCTAGGTCACCGTAGTGCGGAAGTCAACTGCTATTTCTTATACTCCATATTACTTAGGCAGAGATTCACACCTATTTATCCTTTTTAATTCATTGCCTATAATGTTAAGAGGAATTTCGTGTATTAGAATAAATAGTGTAGGGCTAGTATTTCTAGTTTTTGCTCTGCTTCTCTCTAGAAAGAATTTAAGGCAGTAAAAATATCCAAGTTACTATTACAGCTGGGTTGCTAGCATTTCTCGTACTGTCTTTTGGCACAGAACAAGTCATATTTTTAAGTATTTGAGTCACAAATACCAGCCCTTATGAAGAGTTTTAAGATTTTAAAAAAAATCATACTCTTTCTTGAAGTATGTCATGCTTTCCTGAATTTTTTGCTCGTCACTCGACCTCTTCAGAGCACTGCAGTCATCACTCAGTGATCACTGGGTGAATGAGTACAGTCCGTGCCATCCCCGCCTCTCCACCTCCCCAAAGGAAGCAGCATCAAATACTAATGCCAATGTTAATAAGCCGAATTAGAAAAGCAGAAGTTCTTTGTACAATTTATAGTCATCATTACACTTTTAACGGCACACAAGCTGTTTTCAAATTGAAGTTTTAAAATAAGATAACTTGTTTCAGCTTGAATTAATTCCATTGGGAATATTATAACTCCATATCTGCAAAATTTAAATGTTGAAAGATGGAATTAGAAATAGTAATACTAGGACTTTGTTTTAAAGTTTATATAATTGCTACTGATAAATCATAAGTGACAAACTTACTATAAATAAACCAATATAAAATTTTCTGTCAAGACTGCATTTCACATGTGGTAATGGAAACTTGATAAGCTGGGAGTGAATCGGAAAGTGTTTTATTTTTCACACATAACAAAATCTTGGAGGTGGGGCATTCAAGGCTAACATGGCAATAGACTGATGTTGTCAGAAATCCCTGTTTCTTTCAGTTTTCATGTCAGCCATCCTTAGCATGAAGTTTTTTCTGAATTTCAGTCTATCATGACTGTGTTGCAAGGGAACAGAGGAAGGACAACAGGCCAAGGGCTGAAGTGTAACTTCCCACTCAGTCCATCTCTCTTACCTGATGTACAGAAGTCACACTCAATGGCTTCCCCTTCAAACTCATTGGCTGGAAGCATGACATGTGACTGAGTACCCTAGTGGCATCGAATTTTGCAGAGCCAAGTATTTTAAACTGGGCATATTTTTTTATCTCAAATAAAAGTAGAACTTTGTGGGTAGAAAAAAGTGGAAATTGGACAGGGTACTAGTAGTCTTGACTACAAGCATCTTAAATAAATCTAATGAAAATAATGATCATCAAGTTTCAGAATCTTTTTTGGAAGTAATTAGTGAAATATGTATACTTTCTTGCTTCTTATGCAGCAAGAGAAACATTCCATAGATAAGCTAGAAAGTAACTTCATGTATGATGATAGTTATTTGGTAATCACAATTCCTTGTTTATAATACTTATGATTATTCATTTTTCTACAAATGGGAAAAATGGTTCATCTAAAATGTCTTCTGTTATTTCTTTCACATCCTTCTATAATTGAAATATTCATTGTTTCTGGAATTAATCAATGAAAGGAGAAATATATGTACTAAAAATTACTTAATAGTAAATTGAATAATTACAAACAGGACTAATTGTTTTGATTTATGACATCAAAATATGAGTTTTATTTTTTAGTTTCTGGTGTACCAACATTCTTAGGAGATCAAATATGCTTTAAAATATATTTTTAAATGAATATGATTCATATGAAATATTGACTTCATAAGTATTGTATCAATCAGTATTTTTCTGAATTATCCTTATTATTGAAAAATTTTATTCCAATTTATAAAGCTAAACAAAATAGCAAGGTTGGGGTAAATTTGAGCACTTATGTTCAGCTACTACAGTTAAATTTGTAATTAAAACTAGTTACTCATGTCTGAATTAATCAAATTATGTATCTCTTTTTAAAAATTAATTATAAATTAATAAACCATTTCTCATTGCTGTATACCTCTCATCTCATTTAAATATTTGTTACAAGAGGCATTAACCTAAGTCCTACCAAATCACAGTCTATTTACCAGAGATTATAAATTGTGTGTGTGTATTTTGGGGAGAGGAGGTGATACAGCAAATAGGTAATTTGTAAAAGAAAATGAAGAGTTTTCAAAAACATAAGTCTCTTTTATACCACCATGAAATATTTGCTAAAAAATTAAGAGCCATGAACCCTTTAAAATTTCTAGACCAGAGTTTAGAGAATAATGGGGCATCAGAGAATTGCATGGAAGTGGGAAAAGTCTTTGCAGAGAGAGACTAGGCACAGTGGCTCACTCCTGTAATACTAGAACTCTGGGAGGATGAGGCAGGTGAATTGCCTGAGCTCATGAGTTGAAGCCCAGCCTGAGCCAGAATTAGTCCTCATCTCTAAGTCTATAAAAATAAGTGAGCATTGTGGCAGGCTCCTGCAGTCCCAGTTACTTGGGTAGCTGAGGCAAGAGAATCACTTGAGCCCAGGAGATTGAGGTTGTTTGTGAGCTATGATGTCACGGCACTCTACTGATGGCTACAAAGTGAGACTCTGTCTCCAAAAAAAAAAAAAAAAAAGAAAGAAAGAAAAGAAAAGTCTTTGCAGAGTGGAAATGCCCCTTGTCATAGTTTGGAACAGACAACAGAAACTCAGAAGAGAAAGGAGAGGCTAGGTGCCCAGCCATACTTGGGCAAAGCCTCATTCAAGCTGCCCTTTCTTCCATCATGACTTGCTGCCTCTGAGCTACAGAGAAGGAGGGAGGGAGGGAGGGAGGGAGGAAGGAAGGAAGGAAGGAAGGAAGGAAAGAAAAAAAGGAGGAAGGGAGGGAGGGAGGGGAAAGCAGTAGCTCTAAAATATGTGGAAAAAATATGAAACTAAGATTCTTGTCATGAAACTTTGATTGCACAGATTCACTGTAATGACAAGACATTTAAAATGCAAATATATGGATAAAAGAATAAGAGGAAGAAAACATGAACTCAAGAAAAAATATATTAAATGAATGAAATGGAAAATATCAAATTATTACTGTACTTGAAAATAAAGAGTTAAAAACCCAGAGTTTAAAGTAGATAGAAGTAGTTAACATATTTGTTAAAAAAGAAAATCCAATTTGTGATGACTGCTGTCTCTGTGATATAGTACTCACAAAAAAGAAGTAACACTTGAAGATATAAAGGAAGAAATCTTCCCTTACATTATGAGTTTCTCAGGCCAAAGTGGAACACAGTATTCCAGAATATGAATACAATTTGATTTATATTAGACATATCCTGGCTAGTTATCAAATTCTCAGGACTAAAAATAAAACAAACAAACAAACAAAAAAACCTCTGTAGAGATCCAGCCAAAAAATCAAGACAGCTAAAAAGTTTTAAAAAATTATATTTAGAACCAAAAGAAAATGGATAATTACCTAAAATAATCTGCAGAAAATTAAAAAAAAAAGAGTGAGTGACCTAAAACATCATGAGAACTAAAATGCCACTCTAACAGGAAGTCAGCAACCTCTCCAGTGCACTAAGAATACCAGGCAGCACTCACTGAGTAGTTGTTTGGGGCCTAATAAACCCTTTTCCACATTCTTCACAGGTATCTCATGTAATCCTCAATATAATCTTATTAAAGGGAGTATAATTTCCTTATTTTATAGTTGATAAAACTGTGGCAATTTGGTTAAGATTTCTGTTATAGTAATGGTAGAGATAGGCTTTGAACCCAGGTAATTTGTCTGAAGAAACCGTATCCTTTTTCATTATACTTTGTACTTCCAAGGACCTGAAGCTCTTGAGGGGGGTAATGAACAAAGTAACTGAGGGGTTAATAAATAAAAGAGTCCTTCTGAAAAAGTCAACAAAGACACTAACAAATCTAACAGGTGGTAAAATTCAACAGTAAAAAGAAGAATTATAGTTGCAGAAGAGAATGCTCCTGGGCAAAATTAAGATGATAGTATAATAGTATATACATTAGTACTACCAAGAAAATGGGGAGGAGGGAAGCAGGAGTTGGGAAAGGCATCATAGTTATATTCTGCTTATCTATTATATAAGTGATAAAACAGATTCTGCCCCAAATTGAAACAGGTCACTAAAATTAAGACTCCCATTTAATTATAATATTCATAGTTTTTTTCTTAGAGAGTTTCATAGAAATTAATTTCTCTTGATGTGAAAATGCATTTATCTAAAGTCATTATCTAATTAGTACCTTCCTGTTTCCTTGCAGCGGGAATCAGCTTCTTCTCACTATCTTGACTCCCCCAAATCTATGGAACTGATACCCTTTCCTATTTGATAGTAAAATGCCACAGACATGTGTCTTCATTTTAGCCAACCCTTGATGAGATATTTTCTGGTTTTTTTCCCCCTACAATCTCTAATAGTAAACCTTAGCATGTCTTGCAATTTTTTTTATGAACGTATTTTCTACTCCTACCAAGATGACTTTAATTTTTGTCATAGGGAAGATTAGTTCATCAGCTCTCCTACTGCTTCAGAAACCAAATAGAACTATTCTTAAAGTCTGTAATGAACTATGATAAATATTTTGTCTAGGTTTAGTATTTATTCTTTTTAGGAATGAATAACTGTCATATAATGGAGATCACATAAAATGTTTTGAGTACTGTCTGTATCTTCCAAATATATTCTAAAATTCTAAGGTAATAATGCAGTCAGATAATCAATTAGGCCAACATTATATCCTACTGAGAGAAAGATCACCAAGAGATCCTGATTGCACACAATTACAAGTGGGCATTGCCATTGTACCTGCAATCACTGGACACAGCTTCAACGTGAGACATCTAGGGCTAGAACTGCTTGTTGTCTTTTTTTTTGTTTGTATTGTGTTGCAAAATTGATGAGCAAAGTCAGAGATTCCTTTCTCTGTGAGCCATGCTGTGTCTGAACAGGTAAAAGGACTCCAGCCATATCTTCCTCTCTCATGCAGGTATATCCAAGCCTTCTGGTCTCAATATCTAAAACTTAAAGGTCTTAATTCGAGAGAGGTATTTAGAAAGTCTATTTCAGACTTAAAGCCTAAACCACAGGCTTCTATTTACATTTCAATAATGTCTGTTAGATGGAAAATACAGTAACCAACAAAGTGATAAACTTTTATTCCTGTTTTATTTTGTTCTTGTATACCCTACTTGCTAAGCAGGTGGGAGGGATCCTTGGCAGTGACATGGGATTTGAGGTTTCCTAGCCTCCTAACTGCAAAATGACCATAATTCCATCCAAATCTATGTGAATCTCTAAAATGCCTTCAAACATTTAATGAAAAATTCTGTAAATGATTATTTATAGGCGTATATTTATGTGAGCTTTTGCTACCTAAGAGCAGAGATCACGCATTTAGTTTTTTTTCTCAAGTAGCTGGTACAGTGCTTGCACATAGAGGTATTTTTCCAGTGGATCATAACAGAAAAGTATGTCATTTAGAAAACATAGTTTTCATGTATTTGGAGTTTCTTTAACGGAAATATTTAGTTTATAATAACTTTAAAAAGTATTATACTAATTTTAGAGAAGAGAAAAAATTGAGGTCCCAAGAGGTTAAGAGGTTTGTCTAAGTTTCCATGGTGAGGAGGTGGTAGAGTTGAAATTCAGACAGAGGTATGCCCAGCTCTAACGCCAGCTCTGGGCATAACATCACTGCCTCTGAGTGAGCCAAGGTGCAGGATACTTCCAGTTCTCTTCCATGGTCAGCCAGCATTATCTCACGTGCCTCAAAGTCAGTTCTTCTGTCTCTGGGCAGCCACTTGGACATCTTAGTGATGAATTTTTTTGGTTTTTTGACTGTTATGCAAACCTAACCAACTAAAAAATATTCCTATGAATAACAAGCGCCCCCTCCATTATGTTTTTTATTTACAAAAGTCTTGGAGTAAAATGAGAGAGAAAAAAGAGGAAACAGGAAATCAAGAAATCCAAAAGGGGGCAAGGCAGGAGCTTCTGAGAAGAAGAATAATACAGCTTTGTATTATGAATACTTAAAACTACATTATAGTGTATTAGTAAGAAATTTGTATCCTCAGGCTGGTTATTTTTCCATGATATGACTCAAAATTTTTCAATGAATGCTTGTGATGAGCAAGCTGCAGGCATTGCTTTCTAGGGCTTTAATCCCCTCTTCTGTGAAGATTGCCCAGGACCAGCCATGCACATTTCTGAGGACTATCAAGCACAGTGCAAACAAGCCATGGTCACCATGTGCCACAGAAACTCTTCATCTAGTGATAGCAGAACCATGATTGTTCCCTGTATTCTATTTCTTCCTAGTTCTGTCCCTTTTCTCCTGGAATTATAGATAATTCTGAGCCACAATCTGCCCCCTCCTTCTAGAGTTACAATGTGATGAAGTACTGTCCATTGATTTACATCTTCAAATGCACGTGCTTGGGAATTGATGATATTTCTGTTTCTGTAATGGAATGCCACATAGTTGAAATCTCCCCAGAGCTAGAAAAGATAGCAAAAGGAAGGAGACAAGCGTGTCCTAGAATATACTATATTTTCCTGAGGGCAGAAACAGAAGTATATATGCCGAAGCAAAACTATGTTTTCTTTGCCACGTGTCTGAATGATATTTACAGGTGCGTGGCTAAATTATAGAAATTCCACAACATCAGGAAGATCCCCTAGTTTTTTTGATTCTAAAATACTTTAGATCAGTAGTTGAGGGTTCAATTTTTTCTATTCAATTGATGTATTGTTGGTTTTCCAATCACCAACACCTTTGTGTAAATATGTTAAATAGATCTTCTCAAGCCAGATAATTTGCTCAGAAAATATCTCTGATATAATAAAGAACATATGACACTTTAAATACATTTTGGAAGAGAGAAAGTTGGAAATAAAGGTTTATGAAGTAAAGGCTTATAATCTAATTTAATCAATAACAGTGGAATCCTTAGCTATAGGACCCCTCAGCCTGGGGTCTGATTAGTATCTAATTTAATGTCAGACATATGAATGATGAAAACAGATGTAATTACTTCATGTATCTTGTAATTCCTGACTTGTAAACAGATTTGGAAATTTTGGACAATCCTTAAGCATTTTAAAATGTCCTTATACAGAACTTTATTTATCTTTTTTTTTTTTGGCCAGGGCTGGGTTTGAACCTGCCACCTCCGGTATATGTGGCCAGTGCCCTACTCCTTTGAGTCCCAGGTGTCGCCCTTATCTTGTATTTTTTAAGTAGATATAGAAGTCAATGAAATAAATAAATGATAATGCAAATAACCTTAAGAATGCCATATTATTGACCTTAAGTGAAAAGTTATTTTTAAAAAATGTATAATACTAATTTTTTTTGTCAAAATAGCAAAAACTATGAAATAATTATACTTGATCTATAATGACTAAAATGAAAAAAATGACAGTCTAGCTTTCTTCTTGGGATTATCTAATAACTATACTATGTAACACATAGTAGGTTCTGTTTTGTGGGGTCAAAATAAAAAAAATGCTTCCACAATTCTTTTCTGCTCCTTTTCATAACAAGCTATATTATATAAATATCAGAACTTTATCTTGTATGGAACATTGCCAATTATTGATACGTCAATAAAAACATAAGTATTTCAACATAGGCTGCCTATGTAATATAATCATAGAAAATTATGGCATTATATAAGCATTATAAACAAAAACACAGTCTTTAAAAATAAGTTATACAGTCATCTGGCTTTAGTTAATAACTTCGATAACCATTAAATGGAAAAGAAATAAGATTACAAAATTGCAAATGGTGTATAATTTAGGGAACACAACTTTTTCTCCCCTTGAATGTAGGCAAACAGTCAAGCTATCAAAAGACATGCCCATGGGAGACAAATTAGCTCATACAACTCCGGATACTTCTGGATATTTTCCACAGTACCACTTGGCTAGGCCTGCACGAGGTAATTTACCTTATCTCTGTGCGTCCTACTCCCAAGGGCACATTCATCTTGTCTTCCCTGAAGCAGGCTGAAGTCTGGACTTTCATGTTTATGATCATAAAGTACATTTTGGTCAGCAGAATAACAGAATGAGCTATGTTTTCAGTAAACTCATCCATTACCTTGACTTAGGATGACTAAACTGATAATATCTGAAGAAAACAACCAACTTCAAATGAGTAACAAAGATAAAATATGGCTCTACCATTAGAGATCTACCTGTGGTAAGAAATTAAAATCAAATCATCTAGGTATAACAAGTGAAAACATGGTTAGTAAAATACATATAATTTTAGGATTATCATAAAATAATGGAAGCGCTATCTTCTTTTTAAGGTTTGTGTTGACAACAATAGGACTCTCATTTCAAAATCTGTGAATCTTATTAGTGGAAGCTTGAAAATGGACTGAAAGGTATTTACAGAAGATTAAACAAGCTGTTACAGGGCTTGGAGAAGTTATATACTTTTGGGGGCAAAAGTTAACCAAATCCATCTGAAATAGTGAACCTCCATCAAACAGAGAAATGAATAAAATTAGTTTAGTTAAGAGTTTTGGCTCTGAAGAAAGTAGAAAAAAGTTAACTAGATAAGAAAATATTTACTGATGAAAAGCTTAAATATTTTAAATCATGCTCTATGTAAACTTCTTAAAATGAGGATTAATATATGTGTGAGAAATTTCATAAAGTATTAATGATGTAACACAACACTCTTTTAGTATTAGAACTTTTTTCCCAAATGCATACCCAATTTAAGGAAAACATTGTTATCACTTAGTACTCAGAAAACCACTCTTTTTTTTTTTAATCCCTTATATATGGTAGAACTATATATGTCAAATGCCTATTTATGGAAATGTTCATTTTGGGGGGCTAAGTAAAGAATGTGTATGATGTATTTTTTCTTGACACAAGTAGCTACTTTTTTTTTTTTTTTTTGAGACAGAGCCTCAAGCTGTCCCCCTGGGTAGAGTGCTGTGGCTTTACAGCTCACAGCAACCTCCAACTCCTGGGCTCAAGCGAGTCTCCTGCCTCTGCCTCCCAAGTAGCTGGGACCACAGGCGCCCACCACAAAGCACCCGGCTATTTTTTGGTTGCAGCCGTCATTGTTGTTTGGCAGGTCCCGGCTGGATTCGAACCAGCCACCTTAGGTGTATGTGGCTGGCGCCTTAGCAGCTTGAGCCACAGGCACCAAGCCCAAATAGCTACTTTTTAAAAATTTTTATTTCAGAGTATCACAGAGGTACACACACTTTGATAACATAATTTCCATTTGTACATTTTAAGTCAATGTTATAAGGGTGCCCTTCACTCAAAATACATGCATTGCACCTGTTAGGATTGTTACTGTACCCATCCTCCTCCCACCTTCCTACTAGATTTCTGTTGTGCTTTACTTCCATATGTGCACACAAGTTAATTGACTACTTCCTACTTCATATTGAGTACATGTGGTGTGTGTTTTCCATTCTTACAATACTTCACTTAGAAGAATAGGCTCCAGTTCTATCAAAGATATTAGATCACCCATTTTTTGTGGTGTGATCATTTTTTTCCATGGTATACTATATCACATTTTATTACTCCACTCATACATTGATGGGCATTTGGGTTGTTTCCATATTTTGCCAATTGTGAATTGTACTACAATAAACATTTGAGTGCAAGTGTCTTTTTGATAAAATGTCTTTTTTTCCTTTGAGTAAATGCCTGCTAGTGGGATTGCTGGATCACAAGGTAGGTCCTATTTTACTTCTTTGAGATAAAGAACTAGAGGGAAGATGGTTCAAGCACATGTTAGAAAACAATAAATTCTGAATTTGAAGTCAAAATGCATTCCTTTAATATTTAGCAAAGTCTATTCAGTAAATTTAACTGCAAACATTTACACTGAAAGAAATCTGTAGTAGTATCCAAACCACCTATTTGTTTCCTTCCAAATCAAGCACATCAAATAGTACCTTCAATGGCCTGCAAGTAGGAACAGCACGTGTCTATTTTTAGGGGAGCAGATTTCCACTGAGTTTCTCCCTTCCCAGTATGGGGTTCTATTACTTTTCATTTTGGCTTAAGGCATCGGCAAGCACATGTCATCCAGAAGACTGTGTGACAGTATTTTTTCAAAGCCTTTATTTAATTGGATTAATCATTACTTACAAACATATTTGGCTTTTTCTACATTCAATTTTGTTTCATAAAACATAGCTTTATAAAACACACCTAATTATTCCTTGGTATGACATCTGACAGGACACCTGAATCATTTTGAACATGACACAAAGTCTCACGTAGCATTTCCATCCCTGAAGTGACAATGGCAGTTCAGGTGTTCAGTCTCTTTTGCCTTGTGCAAAGTAATTACTGAGTTCTTTTCCACACAGTTATCCCCCAACTCTCCAGTGGCTGCCATGTTGATTTTTCAAAATGTAAATATAATCATGTCACTCATTTTCAGAAAGTTCTTAAGTAATTGCTTATAACCTACAGTATAATATTAATAGAAAAACTTAGAGTAGCTCAGAGGCCACTTTACGCGTGGGCCCTGCCTACCTCTTCAGCTTTATCTATATCCACTCTTCTTTATCATCTCTGCATTGGCTGTACTGAGAGGCTTGGCATCTTACAAAGACATCATAACAAGCTGCTTTCTTGGCTGGGGCAGCTTTTACACTTGCTGCCAGTGAACTCCTATTCTCCTTTCTCATTCAAATGTTATCTCTCCACATTTACTGAGAAATATTGTTAAACACTCCTTTTTCCCTTCTCTGGGAACTTACATGTAATTTACAGCACCAAGCATTATTTTTTTTTTGAACTTTTAATCCCACTATCATACAGTTGTCCTTCAATAATCGCTTACAGAAAGAAAAGGAGAATGGAGAATAAATGAGTGCATAGCAAATATAAAAAACATCAGAATGTTTCATCACTCTCTGACATCAAGCTACTGAAAAGCTTTGAGATCACACATATTATAATGGATATCTGCATTTGGCCATAAATTTTACAATGAGATCATCACCCTACAAAGGAAAATCTTCTTCAGAATGCCTATGGAAGGTACACTCTAGTTTGAAAGCATTTTAAAACTTAATTCATCTAACGTGTGCATAATATTAAGGAGAAAAATCTAGCTCTGTAAGGTAAAGAAAAAATGGCTGCAACACAGCTGAAATTAAAGATGGGACAAAATTAAACTGAAGTATACAGATACTGAGTCAGTTAGTTTTCATAATAATATAGTGAAGTCTTTAAAAAGAATTAAAAAAGGGAGGGACCCTTATGAATGTTATTGCATTATTTTTATTTACTTAACATGTATTTAGTCATTAAATATTCTTAAATGCCTACTTTCACTATACTCAGGACATTTTGCTGTTATGGATATTATGGAGTCATGGGACCCAAAAACAAATAACATATGGATTCTGCACTCCAGTGATCATGTTCCATCTCTTACCTGTCTCTTTTCTCTCTCTCCTCTATTATCCTTTCTTTCTTCCTAAGAAGAAAGTTCTTAGTGAGCCATCACCTAGATCCTCTAAAGTGAGTTCTAAAGTGAGCCATCACCTAGATCCTCTTAGTGAATTGAGTGTTGTAAAATCAAGCTCAAGACAAAAAATCCTTAGGGCCAGGTTGTGGATCAGACTTTGCCTTCAAGCCTTGAGGTCTTAATAAGTCACTTCACTTTTCTGAGCTTTGGTTCATAAAGCTCAGCAGTCACGTCCATGGCTACATGCCTCTACCGCAGGCTACTTTGAGAAATGATGGAAAAGCTTTAATTCAAAGCTTTGGCTTTAGAATCAAGAAAGCTGGGTTTGAACGGCAGCTCTGTTACTTATTAGCTGTGTACCTGTCTCTTCATGTTCCAAATAAGTTTATATTTTCCACCTTATCATTGCGAGGATTAGGATTCTCATAAGTAATGATATTCCCACTATAAACCGTATTATTTTCAGGAACATTGGGAGCACTTTATCCACCTTAAAATTCTGTAGACAACTTAGAAATTAGTTTTCCGCAGACACATGCTATCTAACGGCTGTCATTTATGAGATGACTGACCAAGTCTCAGCCTTTACATTGGTGATATTATCATTTTCTTACATAATTTCTCATCTTTGCTATAAAAATCAGGAGTAATGGCAGGGCCAGAGCAACGGACTAGGAGCCTGAGGCTATGTGAAATGAGGACTACTCTGGAGTAAACTGTCATGTTCAAAAAATAAAGAGTGAGTCAGACCATGCCTAATTCCACAGGAAAGAGATTAGTTGCAGCAGAAAACATGTGGAGTTAATTTGCTTAGAAAGGAAATATTAACATCTTGAATTCCACACAATGACTCCTAGTCCTTGGAGTTGTTGGATTATTTACAGAGCCCCAACATAACCCTGCATAAATGTAGTAGGTACATTTTGAAGGGGAAAATTGAGAATGACTATTGTTACAGTGATGTTTGTGTTTTGTAGATATTCTAAACCTTATCCCACATATGCAGCTTTTACTGATATGGGGCCTAGGGATTTTAAGGGAATTGAAACAAGAAGTAATATTTACATAATGTTCTCTCAAGTTCCATTTTGGCTAAATTTTGAAACGTGATTTTAAAATAATGTATACTTGGAACGAGTCAGAGCATATGCTTGTTTCTACAATATGGAGTTCAGCTGTAGTTTGCATAACATGAATCTTTCATTAATTGAGCGTCCCAATTAAATGCTAATTTTTTGTCATTCAGAGTTCGAAGTTACTCTGAAGTTTGTTTTCTTTGTGATAGTTCCTGCAATCACAATGAATTTCATAATTATGAAATTATAAGATTCTTGTCTTCATGGCTTTTATCTTTTGTATTTTATAAAGGAAGACTAGATTTTGTTTCTGTCTGATTCTGTCTGTGTTCTTGTCCCCTACACTTCTGTTGAACTCTTCTATGCTCCCTGGTACTTTTCATTCTCTCCAGCCTTAGACAAATAGCATCCTTCCTCCAGTGCCATAGTTGGTGGTTTTTTGTTAGTTTGTTTATGTGTTTGTTTTGCCATAGGAAACTTCTGCAAATGATTGTCAAACGGTCTTTCAGGACACAGTGCTGGATAAATGACTCAGGACTTTAACAACTTCAAAGGTAACCAAATTAGGACTATTGTGCATTAATCTAGCTCACCTAGGAAAAGAGCTGTATAAAGAGAAGATTAATTAAGTTATATTATTTTATTTCCCCCAATTTTATGCATATCTAAAGACTCTGGCCTTTTCTGCCCTTTCTTTTCTTTTCTTTTCTTTTCTTTCTTTCTCCTTTTTTTGAAGTGACTGGGGTCTCACTATGCTGCCCAGGTTGGTCTAGAACTCCTGGAACTCTTGGCCTCAAGTGATGCTCCCATCTCATCTCCCAAAGTGCCTGATTTCAGACATAAGCCACCACACCCAGCCTTGACCTTCTCTTATAATAGACCCAAAGTAGTAAAACTTTTTACTTGAATTCTTCTGTGATTCTTCAGGAATTTTATATTTTTAAAATGGTATTTTACAGACACTTCTAAATTAATTCTGTTAGAATTAAGAAATATATATCTTTTTAAAGCACTAAGACTCTAGACTCAAATCCTTTTTTTCTTAAATTTCTAAAGTTTATAATTAAAAGATTGTAGAAAAGTATATTTAAATTTTATTATATAATCATACATGTTTGTGTATATATATTAAATAAGCTTTTTTCCTCTAAATTCTCAAGTAATACTTTAAAAATGCTTACTTTTTATTAGTGCTGTGCACTGGGAAATAACACACTGTGTCCTTCCCACATATCAACTCATTCATTCCTCACAAGAGATCCATAACACATGAACTATTATCCGAATAAAACCAAGCTGAGGGACAAAGTAATTCCAGGTCATAGTTTTTGAGAAGGAGAACAGGAATTATATCAACTCTTTCATCTTAACCACTATAATTGATCATTTTTAAAAATCATATTAACTATAATATTACAATCAAAGGAAAATAATGGAAAACACTTTAGAAATTCAAATACAAGAGCAAGAAGCCCACATAATTTACATCAGTTATACATAAGGCATGGTAAAATATAGCTGTTGTTCATTCTAAGGAAATCATGTAAAAATATTATTTCATGAAACAGAAATGTTGACGTGGGATTAATAATTTTATAAATGGAATTACTATTGGTGTTTTCAAATAGAATTAGGATCTAGGCAGAAAAATAAAACCACTTTACGTTTTAGGAACTCAAGTTATTTAATATTGAAATTTGGTCAGAATACCTGAGAGCAGCACCATCCAGAAATTAGCAACAGTAGAAAGCTGTGACTGCCTTCTGACCTGACCTGAGAGAAGGTATTGTCACCGGAGTCCAGAAGTCAGGCTGCCTCACAGCTACTGGAAGTAGGAGGGATGG
The DNA here is from genome assembly GCF_000181295.1 of Otolemur garnettii. Taxonomy (NCBI): domain Eukaryota; kingdom Metazoa; phylum Chordata; class Mammalia; order Primates; family Galagidae; genus Otolemur; species Otolemur garnettii. The sequence continues at coordinate 9,068,797 of NW_003852404.1, forward strand.
TCTGTGGGACGAGCTGGAGCCGCAGGAGAACAAGCTATAACCAGAGCCAGCACAGGAAGCAGAGAGAAAGAGAAACACCCTGGTATCTCTCTTCTCTAGCATTCCCATCATTACATCCAACTTCTCCTTTCATATCCCACTTGGAAGCCCAGGGCAAAGGCTTCTTGAATAGTGTAATTTCCTATAAAACACAGCAAGGCTGGAGAAGGGCAGGATGTAGATCTCAGAGAGGACAGTTTAATAATCCTCCCTCCTCTATCTACTCAAATTTTGATTTTGGATAAATTAATCATCAAACTGCTGTGAAACTGTTTCCTAATGTAGAAAATAAAAATATTACATGCTATTTCTGCCTTAAAGGATTATTGAGACAGGCAAATAAGAGTATGAATGCTCTATCTATATGGCAAAGCCCAAAATAAATGTGACATTTTACTATGTTAGTGTTGCAATAAAGAATAAAAGTTCTTGGTTTGTTGATTGATGAGATGTGGCAACAATTTTGATTGGGGAAAGCTTTTATCCATGATTTTATACCAGTTGTGGAAAAATATAATTATTTCTAATTAATACTAGGATTGAAGAATATATTTATGTTCTTGCATATTTACATAAACTTATGTCTATATGTAGTTTATAAGTTTGAAAAGTAGTTTTACTGAATATACTATACTTATTTAATATCAATATTTTGAGGGAAATGGAAGTTCCTTATAACTTCTGATGTTTCAAGTTAAACCATCTTTGATAACATACTGTATTAATAATTGTAGAAACATATTCTGTACAATTTGAAGTGGTAATATATAGCATGCAGGCAATACTAAAATAATACATTAGAAGTTGTATTTTTTACATTGAAAATTTCAACATAGGATGAAATGAGAACTTGAAATTCATTTTTATATAAAATCACTAGCCTTGGCGGTGCCTGTGGCTCAAAGGAGTAGAGCGCTGGCCCCATAGGCTGGAGATGGTAGGTTCAAACCCAGCCCCAGCCAAAAACTGCAAAAAAAAAAAAAATAATAATAATAAAAATAAAAAATAAAATCACTAGTCTTTCTGGTAATAACAAATTTTATCCACAATTATTTATAAATACTGTTTGTACTTAACATAGAATCAAATGCCATGAAGTAACTTTTCTTTTTTAAACATAAATATTTTAAACACAAAAGCACATTTAAAGCAAAGAAACAGATCATAGTGCCCTTACAATAACTGACCTAGCACAAAACAATTCTTAGGGAAGAGCCAAAATGTCAATTTTGCAACTGACTCCAGAAGAGCCAATGTGATACCTTTTTAAACAAAGATTTATGTTGGTAGGAAGAGTATGGTTGGCGTGAGAAGTCCCTGTGATGGGCAAGCCAGGTAACCAGAAAAACCAAAGAAGAAGAATACACAGGCAATTCAAGGATACTGTAGTAATAGAGGAGAAAATGAGCCTATGGAGAAAGGATGACTGAGAAGGAACATACAAGACACTAAAACCAGGACAGATGGGGGAAAGAGGGAAAGATGAAAGAGGTGATGTCTTCAGGTGAGGAGAGAAGAGTGCAATTCCATCATGGGGACTTAAGAGAACAAACCGCTACCTATAGACTGCTTTTTTTTTTTTTTTATTGTTGAGGGTTCAAAGAACCAGGTTACATTGATTCCATTTGTTAGGTAAAGTCCCTCTTATAATTGTGTCAGCCCGCAAAGTTGTGTCCCACACCAAGACCCCCCACCCCTTCCCTCCTTCCCTCTCTCTGCTCTCCCCCTTTTAGCTACAGTAGCCTATTTCTGGTATTCATCTCTGGTTAGCAGAATTAGGGGTAATTCTGTCTTTCTATACAGTTTTCAAAATTTTGTACAACGAGCAAATATTACTTATCTAAGTTGAGACACTTTCTAATTTTAAAGTTCATGTATAAAATTTTATAGACATTATATAAATAAAAATCATATATGTGCTTAGAAATGGCAGGAAATAGGCTGGCACAGTGGCTCACACCTTTAATCTAGGCATTTTGGAATGCCAAGTTGGGAGAATCAGTTAAGTTCAAGAGTTACAAATAAGCCTGAGCAACACAGTGAGATCCTGTCTTCATAAAAAAAAAAAAAAAAAAAATTGACCCGTGGCACATACCTGTAATGCCAACTACCTGAGAGGCTGAGGTCAAAGGACCCCTTGAGCCAGGAGTTCAAGGTTGCAGAGTGAGCTATAATCATGCCACCTCTGCACTCTTCAGCCTGGGTGGTAGAGTGAGACCCTGTCAAAAAAAGAAAAAAGCAAAACTTAGCAACAACAGAAACAAAACAGCAAGAAATAGAGCGAAGCATTTAATATGGTTGTCTCTCAATGTTGGGTAATTATTTTTAACTTTTCTTCCAAGCCCAAGTTTTCTATAATGTTTAGGGAATTTATTTCTTCTAAAATAGAAAAATAAACCCTAAAATTTTACAGAAGAAGTGATGCAACTAAAATAGTTACATGATAATGACCAAGCCTTTTCACCGAGTTGCCAACAAATAATGAGGGGTGAAAATCCATAGTCCTCTGTAAGCTGGGTTTTCTTGAATAATAGAGCAAGTCTCTTTTGGTCATGAAGGTCACCACATTATAACCAAGTAGAAGAAGAAGGCTTCTCAGACCAATTACACCTTGAATATTTCTTTTTACATGAAATTAAAATTCTCACTGTTACCCAAATAAACATTTTATCTATTAATAGTCACTCTCCATTTCTCACTCACCCCCACCCCCTAAATGTTAGGCAACTACTAATTTACCTTCTATATGTACAGAATCACCTACTTTGAACATTTCATATGCATGGAATCATACAATCAATGGTCTTACCTGACTGATTCACTTCATTTAGCATGTTTCCTGGGTACATTCACGTTGCAGCACGCATCAGGGCTTAGTTTTTGTTACTGCTGAATTTTATGCTATCCTATGCATATATCATACTTGGTTTATTCATCAGTTGACAAGCATTGGGGTTATTTCCACTGACTGACTACTGTGAAGAATGTTGCTATTTCCATGTAGTGCACATTTCAGGAGAAAACGTAGTTTTTTCTCTTAGGCATAGACTTGCCGGGTCAAACTATTTCCCCAGAGTGACCGCACCATTTTGTATTCCCACCAGTGATGTGTGATTGTTCCAGTTTGTACACATTCCTGCTAACACTTGTTATTACTTGTTATTTTATGATAGCCTCCCAACTTGGTCATGGTGTGTGTGTGTGTGCATACATATG
>NW_003852404.1:9073079-9078926 GCF_000181295.1 Otolemur garnettii
CCCCCCCCCAAAAAAAAAGAAAAGAAAAGAAAAATATCTGGAGAGGACTGCCATTTTTACAATATTGGCTTTTGATCCACAAATGTGAGTTTTCCCAATTATTTAGATTTTTTTGATAACCTTCCATAATATTCAGTAGGTTTTTTTGTCATTTCTTAAATTTTTTACTTTTGCTATTATTAATTTTGTTTCAGTTTTTTAACAATCTACAGTTTGAATTTCTTTTTTACATTTATTTCTAAGAGTTTTATTCTTTTTGATACTATAGTAAATGAAATTATTTGTGTAATGTCATCTTAGATTGCTCATTTCTAGAGATTTTATTTGTATACTACTTTTTAATTGTTCATTAATAATATTTAGATACATGACTTAGTTTGCTTATGGCTCTTTTGTTAGGCAACCTTGCTGAAGCCATTTCTTGGTTCTAACAGTATATTTAGTGGATTTCTAGATATATACACTTTTTACAAAGGGTCATGAGGGCAGAAACTGAGAGTATTACACAGACGCCTATTTTCTCTTCTCTGCCTCATTCCGTGCTTAAACAAGGTTTCTCAGCACTTAGACTTTAGATATGGCTGTTACTCTGAATTCTCTCCAGTGAAATGTGGGAGAAGCAGACGTGTACTGCTTTTAGCTGTGATTCATATTTTCTAAGTCTTCTGGTAGTGTAGCAATGATGAGGACTCAGTAAAGGATTCCGAGGTCTGAGAAACGATAGCTGGTACACACGTCTGGGCCAGAATCCAGGCTGACCGTGTGAGCTAGCTCCTCCTATGCTGCGCTCTGAATTATGTCTCCCCAAAATGTACACTCTGAGGCACCCCACCCTGCCTCAAAGCAAGAGTACATTTTGAAACAGGGCTTTAGGTGGTGATTAAAGTTAAATCTAACGTCAAATCTGATAAATTGGTGGCTTTACAGGAAAAAGTATCTCTCTTCTATTCCTTTTCTCTCTTCCTCTCTCTTTCTACCCCTGAGGACACAGCAAAAAGGCAGCCGTCCACAAGCCAGGAAGAGAGCCCTCATCAGAACTGAACTGACCAGGTCTTGGGTCTTGGACTTCTAACCTTATAAATTGTTAGAAAATAAATTGCTATTGTTTGAGCCACCCAGTTTATGATACTTATTTATTATGGCCACCTGAACTCGCTAATACTCATTTTCTAGGCCCAATCTGCTTTAGACCTAATAATAAATCCTAAATTGTATGAAGCCCTAAATTGTTGTTTGCTAAAGCAGTCAGCCTGCTCTGACTAATATGGTAACAGAAGAAGGGGTGTGAAAGATAATAACAGAACACGTGTTAGCTGGCACAGATTTCAGTATTTTTACAATGAAAATAACTCAGTGAAGCAAGAGAGATTTATCATATGATATAAATATGTAAGATATTACCACTTGGTAATGTTGCTACTCCCTGACAAAGCAGATAGTCATCATGATACCTCATAAAACTCTGAGGGGGGGATAAGAAAAGATTTTTTTTTTAAATTTAGAAGTTCGTCTACAAGAATGTTGAAATCATTTGAAGGGCTTAATCAGATTTAGCAATTCTAGGTACAGAAAAGCACCACCTGTGTTCATTTTCATAATACTTTTCAAAACAAAAATTTAGAGCATTTTTTGACTCTAAAAATTTAGAGAATCTTATAAACAGAAGGATATATCCTGGGCAATATACGACTGGCTTGGGGTACTGAAATGAAATCAAAGAAAAGTGAAGTCTGCCTGAGGTATTGCACACAAATTCTAAATTAGAAGTTCATGCCTGATAAGCAAAGTGATTGCACCATGGCTGGAAGACTGAGTTAGATGATTTCTTCATTTCCTAAATAAAAGAGTGTGTTTTTAATAGTTTATTTTCCAGAGGAAGGAGTGACTTATTTGAGCCATTACATACCTGTGGAGTTTTTCAAGTTGACACTTTGATAGAGAAAAACCTGGTTAGTTTATTAATCACCATAGGGTCGGCTCTGCTGCAGTACCAAATCTTCATTGTTGTTCAGATGTTTGGTAGGCAGAATAATGCCTCCCCTGAAAGATGTGCACATCCTAATCCCAGGAATCTGCGAATGAGTTACCAGGGCAAAGGGGAATTTAGAGAAGCGATTAAGTTAATGGCCTTGAGATGATGTTACTCTGACGTATCTGAATAGGCCCAGAGTAATCACAAAGGTCCTTAAGGAGTAAGGGGTGTGTGTGTGTGTGTGTTGGGGCAGGGGTCAATGCCAAGAAGGAGAAGTGGTGATGAGAGCAGAGGTGATGGGGCTGTGAATGAAGAAATATGGGCAGCTTCTGGAAGCTGCAAAAAGCAAGGAATATATTGTCCCCTCATGTCTTCACAGAGAATGCAGATGGGCCAACATCTCAATTTTAGCCCTGCGTAAACTACTTGTATCTGGTCTCTAAAACTTCTGAATAATAAAAATTTTTTTTATTTTAAATTTCTATTTTTATTATAAACATTTGTAGCTATAAATTTCGAAGTACTGATTTTGCTCTATCCCATAATTTTGTATGTGGTGCTTTTGTTTTAATTAACTTTAAGGAATTTTTAATTTCCCTTGTTATTTCTTTCTTGATTCATGAATTATTTATTTATTTGTTTATTCAGTCACTTATTTATTTTTTATTAAATCATAGCTGTGTACATTAATACAGTCATGGGGTAAATAATAAAATTTTGTGATTTTCTATTTTATTAAATGTAATTTGTTATAGCAAAAATAGGAAGCAAATATAAAAAGTTTACTCTTACTAACATCACAACAAAAACACGTCTATTTTTCTCCCTGTGTTTATTCACTTTATAAAATTGATTTGCATTTCTGTACCTTTTGTATTATACATTATAATTTGATCTTTCTCATGAATTTTTCCTACTTCTGAAATATTTTCTCAATTCAGTCTTCAAAGTGATTTAAAATTGTTCTTCTAATATCACTTATGCTGACATCTGAATATACATGTTTAATATAGTTGCATTTAATCCAAAGTGAATATATATGTATGTATTCCATATATATAATGGTTATAATTATTTGACATCATTTAAAATAATTAGTGAGACCAAGAAATATTCCATAGTTTTTATCTGTATGTAAAATTAGGCAATATATTTAAAGTGTGCAAAGCAAACTTTAAAACTCAGCAATGCCTGTTGACATAAATCTTTTGCACTTGGGATAATAGCAATTACAAAATATTTCTATGAATGGTAATGTGAAAATAAATAGGACACCTTTCCTATCTTTGGAGTGCATAGTTACATCAGAAGAAACGGCCATTTAAAGAGATTATTGTAGGATATAACATGCATTAGAAGTCAGCACGGAGTTTTATGCTGCTTATAATCATTACCAAAAATCTAATGTCTCAGTAAGATGGTAAATGTGCCCAAGGTTTTTCAACACTCTTGAGCTGGAAACTTATTTTCTGAATTCAATATCCAAAAGGCAGCTGAAGAGTTTCTATTTGAGTAAATTGTAATTCATTGTTATAATCTGAGAACCATTTCATTTCTCTAGTTTTGTTATTTCAACATTCGTAGGTCTTTAGATGTTGCCAGAACTTTAAAGCATTGTTATTTTTACTAATTATGCTTTAATATAGTTGGCAAACTACAATATCTAGTTTAACATATCTGAAATTAGATGACTCTAACTCAATAATGAATGTGCCAGATTTTTCTCTGAAACATATGGGTAAAGATTAAAATATGATTTCAAAAGAGTGATCTACCAATCATCTCTTAAGACTTTTGATTCTGACACATCCTGTTTTTTCATATGGTATATATTATAGAATTTAAAACTATTATTGTAATAATTATTACTGCTTGTGAGCAAGGGGATATTTATATAACAAAAATATTAGGGTTTAAAGAAAAGAAGGTCTGGAGCATTAAAAATAAAAGCAGATGTTCAATAAAGTCAAAGCAATTTTTTTTTTTTTTTGAGACAGAATCTCACCCTGTTGCCCTAAGTAGTGTGCCATGGCATCAGCATAGCTCACAGCAACCTCAAACTACTGGGCTCTAGAGATCCGCTTGCCTCAGCCTCTTAAGTGACTGGGACTACAGGCACTTGCCATGATGCCCAGCTAATTTTTCTTTTCTTTTTTTTGTTGTTGTTTTGTTTTTTGAGTAGAGATAGGTCTCCCTCTTGCTCATGCTGGTCTTGAACTCCCAAGCTCAGGCAATCCATCCACCCAAACCTCCTAGAGTGCTAGGATTACAGGCGTGAGCTACCATGCCCAAGCCCCCAAAGCAAGTATTTTTACAATCACGTAAGTAATTTCCATTATAAAGTTATTTCTACATATCAAACTACTTAGTTATTATGGCATTTATTGCCTAATAAATAATGATACCAAATTCCAGAAATTAGATTTAATCATTTTAGAACTATTAATATCCATAATAATGATGTAAATAAAATTCTTAAAATTAATAGTTTTTTCCATATGACAGTTTCATCCGATCATCATTTTGTAATTTTAAAGACACTTATATGTACCCATTATGTCATTTGATTTTTACAAGTACTCCATGAGAAATATAAGAAAGATGTTAAAATTTCTATTTTATACAAGGGCAAACTCATGCCAAACAATTAAATAACCTAAAAAAGATTCTAAACAAGTTAGCTACAGATTTGGGAATAGAACCACTTTTGTTCATTCCAATATATAAAATAAACCATTCATGTGTTGAAGGATACTTGGGTAGTTTCCACATCTTTGGAATTATGAATTGTGCTGCTATAAACATCTATATGCAAATGTAGTTATGGGGAAAAATGTTCTTTTTTCCTACTTGGTAGATGCCAATATCATAGTAATGAGATTGCAAGATCAAATGGTAGGTCTACTTTTAGTTGTTTGAGGAATTTCCGTATTTCTTTGCATAGAGGTTGCGCTACTTTGCAATCCCAGCAACAGTGTATGGGTGTTCCTTTCGCTCCAAACCCACATCAGCATCTGTTGCTTTGGAAGTTTGTGATGTGTACCATTCTCAGTAGGGTAAGGTGACATCTCAAATGGTTTTGATTTGCATTATTTGATGATTAGGGACAATGAGCACTTTTCATCTGTTTATTGGCCATTCATAAGTCCTCATGAGAAAAGTTTCTGTTCATGTCTCTTGCCCAGTTTTTAATGGGTTATTTTTTGTTCTTTTCTTGTTGATTTGCTTGAGTTCTCTGAAAATTCTAGTTATTAGTCCTTTATCAAATTCATAGCATGAAAATACCACAATATTTTGATACCTATAAAGTTATACTATAATCTTAAGTCTGGTAACATAATGCCTCCAGATTTATTCTTATTTTATAGAATTGCATTGATTATTCAGGATTTTTTCTGGTTGCACATAAAACATAGAACTATTTTCAAGATCTTCAAGGTATGACATTGGTATTTTAATGGGAATTTCATTGTATTTGTAGATTACTACGGGTAGTGTAGACATTTTAATAATGTTAATTCTTCCCAGCCATGAACATGAACATGGTATATTCTTCCATCTGTTAACATTCTCTGTTATTTCTTGTCTCAGTGTTTCATAGTTCTTTCTATAGAGATCTCTCACATCTTTTGTTAAATATATTTCAAAGTATTTAATTTTCTTTGATGCTACTGTGAAGGGCATCATATCTTTGATTTAACTCTTGGTTTGACTGTTGTTGGCATATGATTTGTTAATACTGATTTTTATATCCTAAGAGGTGTATTTCTTGATCACTTCCAGGACTGTAGTGGTTGAGTCCTTGGGGGTTTTCTAGGTCTAATATCATATCATGAGGAAAGTGTGATAGTTTGATGTCCTCTATCCCCATTTGG
>NW_003852404.1:9092677-9120717 GCF_000181295.1 Otolemur garnettii
TACAGGGTTTAATGTTTAGTCTTTAACGTTCATTGATTTTTCTGCTTTAGCTTTTAAGTGACATATTCTTATAATTCTCATATTTTATAATAAGAGGAAGTTCTCTAAACTCATCAGCGCCTGCAATGTAACACATGTGATTTAGGAAAATCATTTACTCTTTAAGTTGTGAAAGTCATTTGCAGTTTCCAATTATATCACTCCTATAATTAACAGATAATAATACACAAACACACATGGTTTACTTTTCAACCATTTGAATCAGTTTATTTTTTCATTAGTAAAATGCCAGCATGCATCGTATCTGCCAGTTCTCCATCTCTGGAAAATAGCTGTGCTGGGCCAACTTCACCTCACAAAACTTTTAACAAGAAGTTGCAGAACTTGGCTGCTTTGAAATATATTTCAGTGCTCTTTGGTGTCCTTTGTAGACTTTCTGCTTTTGATACTTTTCTTGAAGACAGAACATGGCTATAAATAACTAAACTTTAAAAATGTATTAACACAGTTTAGTATTGCCCTTGAAATTTTCAGATAATCACCATTGCCTACTATCAAGTTATGTATACAAGGATTGAGAAGAAATTTAACATTGTGTCTTATTCTTTTTAAGTGATAGATATATTGGACAAAAAAATGATATGAAAATTTCAGCCTACATTTATATGCCTGAAATCAGAGAAGCTGCTATCACCATCACACAGGAAAACTCACAGGAAGGTATTTATTTCATAATAACAGTGCAACAAACTGTAACATCCTTTCTAGCTAGGATCCTTTCACGGTGTGGTTATCAGTTTAACAATGTAACTAAAGTAATCTAATCTTAACACTTTCATTGTCATACTTTCTAATGAAATACTGATATGCTAGTATATTAGTTGTTACCTTTCTTTCTTTCTTTCTTTTTATTGAGACAGAGTCTTACTTTGTTACACTTGTTAGAATGCTTTGGTGTCATAGCTGACAGCAACCTCAAACTCTTGGGCGCAAGGGATTCTCTTGCCTCAGCCTCCAACTTGAATTACCTATTTAAGCTATGGGGCACCGTTTTTATTTTAATTTAAGGAGATTTGCTTAGGAGAGGGCATAACCATGCCCTAGTTTCACTATTCAATACAAAAGTGCATGAAATCAGAAGGAATATGATTTCTCTATATGCATTCATAAAAATATCTCAGTAGAAATAATCACATCTTTCACTTACACCCTTTATGTTCTGCTTATTTTTTCCTTATTGAAACTAAAACTCAGCACAGTTGGGGGAGAGGGGAGAAGGGAGAAGTATACTTGGCATAAAGCTTCAAGTTCTCCTGTTAAACTGCCATTTTGCTAAAGTACTCTGACCCTGTGGAATACTTCCCTCTCTCCCCCCACTCTCCCCACCCACTCCTAGGCAAAAAAAAAAAAAAAAAAAAAAAAAAAGGACTGAACAGTTAGCGATCCCTGCCCAGGTTTTCAGAACACCAAATTGATGATTTCAAGGTAAGTGCGCTTATGGTCCTGCCATCTTCGTTCTTCTCTTTTGTTCTTTTAGAATCCCAAAGAGTTAACCAGAACACGCGTCCACTCAGCTTAACACTATATATCAGCTTTTCTTCCATGTAGTTTTGATCATATGGTTAAGTTCTGGCTGCTGACTAGAAATGAAGTGGATGTGTACACATGCAGTGTCTCATCTCTAAAAGAAAGCTTCTTACTCCATTTGTTCCTTTCCTCCTGTGTGGGGCCACCAGTGAAGAGGTGGACAAGTACCACCCAGTAAGGGGGTGCCGAGCAACTAAACTGGAAGTATTTGACCCTAGATAATGTGCAGACCTTTTAGATCTGTGTAAGGGTAGACCACATGCTAACTTACACAGACAACTTCTTTTTATTTTTATTTTTATTTATAGATTTTGGCTGGGGCCAGGTTTGAACCCACCACCTCTGGTATACGGGGCTGGCACCCTACTCCTTTTGAACCACAGGCACCACCCCATAGCCAACATTTTTAATCATGGAAAATTTCAAACACAAAGAAAAGCATAAAGATAGCATAATGAGCACTCAGATATTGACCACATAACATTAATGAAAGTTAACTTATTAAGTAAAGCACAAGTAATATTTTATCATTCTTCTCTTCTTAGAAGTAGTGTTTTTTTTTTAATTATTATTATTTGTTTGTTTTAGACACAGGGTCTCACTCTGTCATCCAGGTTGGAGTGCTGTGGTGTAATTATAACTCACTGCAACCTCAAATGCCTGAGCTTCAGCAATTCTCCTGTCTCAGCCTCCAAAATAGCTGGAACTACAGGCACTCAATCATTATGACTACTTATTTTATTCATCAATTTTTGTAAAAATGGAGTCTTGCTATGTTGCAGGGGTTGGTCCTAAACTTCTGGTCTCAGGTGATCCTGCCACCTCAGCTTCCTAAAGTGCCAGGATTGCAAGCACGAGCCACCGTGCCTGGCCGCTATTCTGAATGTGTTGTATACCTTTCCCATTGTGTTTTAGTCACCTTTCCTTTTTTCATCCACTAATGTGTTTAATCTTTTTGGTTTTGTCATGTTTTGGATAGATTTTGAATCTCTTTTCCATAGTTTGTGTTTTTTTTACGTAATTTTCTTTGCTTTTTATAAATACTATTTCTTTTCTGGCCATCAATTAATATGATTGAGGTTTTTTCTAGCATACAACTTTTCTTTAATGACTTACAAATTATCCTTCTGGAAGTTAATTAAAAAATGTTATAATACATGCGATGAACTAATAACTTTAAGCTAATAATAAATTTAAAAATCTCTATTTCACTCTTGAACGATATGAGAAAGCAATTATTTATGGATTTTTTAAACTATTTATATGATCACTACTTATTTAAATTCTTCAAAGGGTTTCTTTGATTTCTTTCTTCAGCATTAATTCTTGCAGTCCACATCTTGCTGAGTTAACATTACATTTTGACTAAGTATACAATTTTGTACAACCCTACAGATATCATATTGTTATTAATTGCCCCATGATAAATTTCTTCCAAGATTAGAGGCTTAAAACCATAAACATGTATTATCTATGACAAATTTCTTACAAAATTAGAGGCTTACAACCGTAAACATGTATTATTTCACAGTTTCTGTGACTTTGGAATTTTGGAGTAGCTTAGCTAGGTGCTTCTGCCTGAGGTCCCCACAGTGCTATAAAGTTGCAGTAGTCTGAAACTTTCACTGGGGTTGCGGAATCAAGTCCCAAGGTTGCTCACTCAGGTGGCTATGACAGGAAGCCTCAGTTCCTCACTGACACGGACCTCTGCATGGGACTGTAAGATGGTCTCCCGAGTCACTTGGCTTCCTCCCAAAGCCACCGACCAGTGAGAGAGAGAACAAGAGGAAAACTCAAAGATTTTATGACTTAACTTTTTGTGTCATATTTGTCTTTTCCAAGAAGTCGTCTGAATACTGTCTACCTTCAAGGAACGAAAACACCAGATCTGTCTATTAACAAAGCAAGTATCAAGTAATTTGTGAACATGTTTTTAACTGCTACGGATACAAGCAAGCTTCCTACTCCCCGCCTCACCATTCTTTCCTTTCCTTCTGCTCTTTCTCTAGAGTTGGCTGCTATTCTGAAGTTTATCCCAGAGTTTCAGAAACACTATATTAATCAAGCTAAGTGCAGGTTATAGAACTGCCTAGGGTGGAAATTCCTGTCCTATCTGATGGGGGGTACCTGAGGCAGCCACAGCTATTGCTGCAGGGTGAGAGGAACCTCTTCCATTAAGCCGCATAAACAGTACCATAGCCATATAACCAGTAAAACAGGGTAAGTTTTTCAAAAACTATGAAGATTTTTCATCTAGGCCATGGCATAAAAGCCATTGTTAAAGCACTTCATGCTCCGGGACTGGGGAGCCCTGAAACCAGAACCATTGTACCTTTGGCCCTTAAGAGAGGAGAGGAGAGAGGAAGAAAGGCCCGGCTTAGAGGCCGAGGATGAAGGAAAGGAGACGCTATTAAGGGTGTTTCCGGGGCATTCTCCCACTTCACATCTCACAGCCAGGTCAATTTTTCATAGATTTTTTTAAATCATGTTTTTTCGAATAAAAAAGACTTTCTTTATCTCTTAGAACTTTTGGTAGTGGATATTTCAAAGTAGAAATAAATTAATATATTGGGATACTATAGGGAAAATTTATCTAGAGTAGAATTTTTTGTTTTAACCTTTATTTATTTACTATTATTATTATTATTTGCAGTTTTTGGCCAGGGCTGGGTTTGAACCCACCACCTCTGGTATGTGGGGCCCGGCGCCCTACTCCTTTGAGCCACAGGCGCTGCCCCTGTTTTAACCTTTAAATGACAAATAAAGATAAATGAACAGGCTTTTTTTTTTCCTTTTGAAGTGAAGATTGTCAGTCACATGGCAGTGATAGTAATATTTATAAATCATCACAATTCCTCTTCTCTTGAGTAAATGCTGATGCCAGGTGACTGAGTTTTGACCAGTGGTATGTGAGGGGTATTGAAGATGCTTTAAGAAACAGCCTTAAAAGTAATTCCTATGATGTTCCCCCCCCCCATAGTGACCTTGGAGGCTACTTGCACTAGATTATACGTCTAATAGTGGAAACCACCTGGTCCTGAGTCACTGCTTAGGGAAGAGATGGTGAGGAAATCTCAAAGACTCAGGCACCCGTCTTGGACTGAGATGTGAACAAGAGATAAAGTCATGAACAAGAACTACACTTTAGAAACATTGAATCAGTGGCATGTTGAAGCGTGCTTGTTATTGCAGTATGCATATAGTCTGTCCTGTCCTAATGCAGAAAATATGAAATAAACCTAAAATATGTGACAGTATTTGAAACTAGAAAGATGTTAGTCAGGCAATCACTGTTACACAGCACGAGAATATGCGGTAATGTTCCTAAATGTAGCTCCTTAGGAGGAAGTCTGTAGAACCAGGAAAGGTACGTGGGTAAAATGGTTATTGTTGACCCTATTTGATAATTTATTACAGGAAAGAAAATAGGGAGGACAGAGAGATTTTAGCCTGTTGCAGCATTAAATTTCAAGCTGTACGAGATCACATTGCAAAGACTGAATGACAGACGCAGGAAAGGCTCCTCAGTAGCATAAACACATGTGAAGAAAAGCACAGGCTAAGGCTGTGGGGTTGAATACAACTCTTAGCTGAATAGAGGAACTCAGAGAAAAAGCATTTACAGATGTTGCCTTTCTACATAGTGTGCTCGATAATCTTAAATCAAACACCAGTCTTTTGAGACATAGACAAAATGGTGGGAAGAAGGAAGTTGGTGAGTCTTGAGATTTAAATGAAGGAAAGAGCTGAAGAAATGCTTTCTGACACAGAAACTGAGAGGAACTACATGGACAGGAAGCCTGCTAAGTATTTGACCAAAGTATATTGTCAAAGAAACCAGACTTTCAACATCTAAAACCAGACCTGGGTTTCCATTAGAAGACAGGCATCTTCTAAGGAATTTCTATTTTAGATGAGGACAAGTTGATTTGGAATATCCTCCCAAAAGCTGCGATGTAAAGGAACATATATGTTAGTGTTCTTTCCCCCAGAGAAAGAGAAAAGGCCTAAGCAAGAATCTCCCAGAACCTAAAGTGGTCTTATCATAGCTATCCAGTGAGATTTCAGAATTTCTGCCAGCCAGTGACAGCTGCGTGTCTTCTGATTTTCTCCTTTCTGATTGTGCATGTTTGTTGTGACCAGTAATGGCAGATGCCTTGCCACTTCACTTAACAGATCATTGGGTGAACAGGGGTCACCTGCCAACCTACAAGAGAATATTGCACATTCCTCGTGGGCATGATCTTTAGCCAGGTGCAGTGGTGACCGAGGACTGGCTAGAACTGACTCACTTGGGGAAGTGGCAAGTATGTTCAATACATAGAAAAGGAGGAGCAGACTGGAGACCAGAACAGGGGACTGCTGGTTTCATTTCAGCCTATCATAAACCTGAGTCGGGCCAGTAGGGTGTGGAGGGAAGCAATGTGGGTCAGTTTTAGGAACAGATATTAAAAAATATTTCACACATCCTCTAGTTTTTTTTTTTTTGAGACAGAGCCTCAAGCTGTCCCCCTGGGCAGAGTGCCGTGGCATTACAGCTCACAGCAACCTCCAACTCCTGGGCTCAAGCGAGTCTCCTGCCTCCGCCTCCCAAGTAGCTGGGACCACAGGCGCCCGCCACAACGCCCGGCTATTTTTTGGTTGCAGCCATCATTGTTGTTTGGCGGGTCTGGGCTGGGGATACGAACCCGCCACCTTAGGTGTACGTGGCTGGCGCCTTAGCCGGTTGAGCTATAGGCGCCGAGCCACATCCTCTAGTTTTACAGTTGACTTGAAATCCCATGTTCTGGGTAGCAGAACTGCAAGATCCTTAGTGCCTGGTAGATGTTGTGTATATTTAGTGTTAGACACACACACACACACACACACACATACACACGTAGTTATATGTGAATCAGTACAAAAGTTTTGAGATACACAAAAATCAAGAAATGTGAAATCATACCAAATGGAAACAAATGAAGCCCTCCCAGAAACACTGATAAGCTGAGCAAGTTGAAACTTAACTTACACAGATAAAACAGAAAAGGTGCTGTCAACTGGGTTTCCTGGAAGTGAAATAATGGGCCATTATTCTGTCCCAAAACATTCATAGTGACTCACGTATATACACTCCATATATATATATCACTATACTTTTCGTATGGTTCTTGTAGTGAGTAGTTCAGGAATGTTGGGATAGTGTGAAATAATCTGAGGAAAATATTTCTAAAGTAATAACCTCTGGGAACTTTTTGGAAGGGTGAGCCTATTGAGTCTCTCCTTTGGAAACTGTGGATAACAAATTCTAATTTGGAGGAAACCAATCATGTGTGCAAAACACCAACAAGAAAGTGCAAAATTACCTGAAGGAAAAGAACAGCATGTTCTGAAACCAACATGTGTGCAAAACACCAACAAGGTGGGATGTTGCTAATTCCTAAGTCTTAGTGGTAATTTTTTTTTATTTTCAAAATTGAAAGAAATAATGAAAAATATGTTATTTTTCAAATAGTACTAATGCTCTCTCAGCAAATGAGCTATTAGGTTCAACTACTGCTTATATCTGGTCCTCGTAGAATGTTTCATTTGACAATTGACTTTTCTGAATTTTCTCCTCTTAGTGGTTAATAAGAAAGTTGTGTGGAGATTATAGGATAAGCATTCAATCATTTTGAACATAGAGTGAAAATTTATCTTATGCTTATACTATTTGTGTGCCTGACTCATCTGACTCCAGCTGTGGCACAGATGGGTTAAAGAATGGAGGTGGAGGAGAGTAGCAGAGACGTAGATCAGAGATCTGCTGGGGTTTGGGTGAGCACCTGCTCAGGCACTCCTACAGTAGAGCCTTGAAAAGTGTAGGAGTTATGGGTGCCAACTCCCCCCACAGTAAAAGAAAAAAACAAAAACACGTATAACTTTTGATTCCCCCAGAATGTAATTGCTAATAGCTTACTGTAGACTAGAAACATTACTGAAAACACACCCACTATGCTGACACATACTCTGCCTGTGCCTTGCATTATATAACCATATTCTTACAACCAAGGAAGCTAGACACAAAAAAGTCATTTAAAAGTTAAAAAAGAATGGGAGGGAGAAGGGATGGGGGAATGGGTGGAGGGAGAGGGATTGGAGGGATCACTTCTGAGGTTTATCTTACAGGGGTACAAGTGAATCTAAGAGTAGAATGTGAACGTTTTAAAACAATAATTGAGAAAATGACATGAAGGCTGTGTTGCCCAGTTTGATGGAAGTATTTCGGATTGCATGTGAAAACTCCACACTGTACCCCAGAAGTGCATTAATGTACATAGTTACCATTCAATAAAAAAAAAAAAGTTAAAAAAGAAGAGAAAATATTTTTACTATTAATTAAGTGGAAATGGATCATCACAGAAGTCTTCATTCTTCTCTTCCTCACTTTGGGTAGGCTGAGAGGTGGGGAAGAAGGGGTTCATCTTCCTCTCTCAGGAGTGTCAGAGGTAGAAGAAAATCCACGTATAAGTGGACCTGCAGGTCAACCCACGTTCAAGGGTTACCCATGCTTGATGTCTGTTGTGTGAGGGAAAGACTCATGTGCCATAATTTAAAATATGAAATCAGTTGAAGCCAAAGTTATACAGAAAGTAGTTTAGGAAAACTGGGTTTAAGACCGAGTCACTCCACTGTTAACCTTTTATTATACTTCTGTATCACTTTTCTTTTCCCTCTCTGTTACAGACGGTGGCGTCTTCCTTTGATTGCATCTTTTCCTACAATCACCCCCTATCGTTTTAATTGTTTAGCAGTTTACAAAAGAAGGTTTTCTTTGAGTGTAAATCCTCTGGCATTATGCCACTTGAAAATAAAAAAAACAATAAGAAAATACAAACCTCAGATGATTGAGATAGGTTTCCTTTCCTAGATTTCTACAGGAAAAAAGAAATTATTTAAGCATGCTTTTGAAAATAATGGATGTCAAACCCTTATAAAACAACAGTTTTGTTAGTTAATTGTAAATGGATGAGAAACATACGGATTAAGTTTCCATCACAAACACACAGATTTAAAAATTCAAGCAAAATTTTTTGGCAAATGTCTTTTTGTAGTTTGCCAATTTGAAAATATTTGAAAATAATTTGAGTGTTTGAATATAAAAAAAGTCATGGGATATTTATTTTTAAAAAAAAAAAAAAAACTCAAGAAAAAAATATTTTAAAAGCCATGAAGTGATTTCTACAGAACTAATTATCAAGGAAATAGTGTTGTCATCTAGATAGCGTCATGGATTGTTTCAGATGTAATTACCTGAAGGAGAAGAACAGCATGTTCTGAGATTCAAGGGCATGCTGGAAGACTTAGGAGAATATTATGCACCAAAGATACGAAACAACGCTCCCCGCTTTCAAATTTAAAAGTAACAGAATCTTCCAACTTATTTAAAAATGTATTTTATGTTGCTAATAGCATTTATTGAACTAATATGAGAAAATAAAATGAACTGTATCTTATTTGTCAAATAGTAATTAGCCAATTTGAGTTGGCCTCTGGTACAATTAAACAATATTCTGCTGGAACTTGATTGGAACTGGGGGTGACTGTATCAGTCAGGGCTGTTTTATTTCATGGTAGAAATCTCATTTCATCAGTCTTAGACAAAACCATTGCATGGATTAAAAAAATAAAAGGGATCTATTGGGCCACACCATTGAGAAGTTCAGGGCCTGGGCTGATTTTTGGTATAGCAGGATCTGGGACTCTCTTTCCGACCCTGGTTTCCCCTCTGTCTGTTGGGTCTTGTCTCAGGCACTGTTCCACAAAATGGCCACGAGAAGCTCTCGGTTCCTGTGTTCCCAACATGATAACATCTGAGGAAAAGAAACACTTCCCCTTGTGTACAGTTCTTGGAAAGAGCCCCAGAGGAGCCCTGGTACTGTGCTAACCTGTTCATCACGGGGACCAGGCACAGTGCTGTCCATCCGAGGCATGGGGATGAATGTTGCTGGTTTCTCCATAGGTAAGGCCAGTAATTCCAAAATAATAAGTAAGAAAGGACACTTTCACAGAGAAGAGTATTTCATTTTCTTCTAATCCAGTTTGCCTACGATTTCTACAACATCATTTGTATAATTTACTTTTCCGATGCAGGGTGTGATATTAGAGGCTTTTCTAAAATGTGGAAAAAATGAAAGATTTCATTTTCACTGTATTTTCCTTCAAAACCTCCTGGCGTACTTGAATTGAAAAGAGTTGGGGACGTAAATCCATGGCCCTTGGGATTTGTTGAAGTTGTTTTTATTTTCCTTAGCGGTTACTTGCATGCTTCTCTTCCCTCTTCTTTCCCCTTTGACTCCTCAGTGGGTTTTATGCGGGAATTCTAGTCCTGAGATCGCTCACTGAAGGGCCCCTGCCTCAGACAGACTTGGGGCTAAAACCGGCAGGCAGAGGTCTGAAAAGAAGGATGACGTGGATTGAGGGACAAGGCCAGTTTTTTCAGTGCCGAAAGAAAAACCTCTTGGGTTTTTTGTTTGTTTGTTTGTTTCCTATACTACTCTTATCATCAGAGTGGTAGGATGCAAGAGCTGAGATCAGTAAGAGATCAATAAGGGGCTCAGGAAAAAACTAGGCCAACCTCTAGAGTCTTGAGCTATTAATAAGATTAGAAAACACACTTCATAGAGTTGTGGGTACAACTCTGGTGATTTAGTCCATTAGGAGCAAAATATGTAACAAAATACAATAAACTGGGTGGCTTAGAAATCACAGAAATAGGCCACTTCGTGGACTCCGGGTAAGGAGGAGCAAGTGTGGGAGTCCAGCTAGAGCGGAGCGGGAAGTGGGACCATCCATCCCAGCGTGAGGACTTGAGCCTCCGCACTTTAACTCTAGATTTCGAAATGCATCGTGATTCCTGTCCATTGGACTGTAAGGTTTATGTAGGTAATCTTGGAAACAATGGCAAGAGGACTGAATTGGAACGGGCTTTTGGCTATTATGGACCCCTCCAAAGCGTGTGGGTTGCTAGAAACTCCTCTGGCTTTGCTTTTGTTGAATTTGAAGATCCTCGAGATGCAGCCGATGCTGTCCGAGAGTAGATGGAAGGACACTGTGAGGCTGCCGTGCGAGAGTGGAACTGTCCGATGGTGAAAAGAGAAGTAGAAATCGTGGCCCACCTCCCTCTTGCGGTCGTCGCCCTCGAGATGATTATCGTAGGAGGAGTCCTCCACCTCGCCGCAGATCTCCAAGGAGGAGAAGCTTCTCTGGCAGCCGGAGCAGGTCCCTTTCCCGAGCTAGGAGAAGAGAGAGATCACTGTCTCCGGAGAGAAATCATAAGCCCTCCCGATCCTTCTCTAGGTCTCGAAGCCGATCTAGGTCGAATGAAAGGAAATAGAAGACCAGTTTGCAAGAGAAGTGGTGTACAGGAGATAACTTCATTTGACTTGAGTATGTACAGAAATTTCAAGTTTCCTTTGAGACTTCATAAGCTTGGTGCATTTTTAAGATGTTTTAGCTGTTCAAATTTGTTTGTCTCTTGGAACAGTGACACAAAAAGTATAATTCTCTATGGTTTGAAATGGATCATATGAGGCATGTAACACCAAGAATTGTTACTTTACAATGTTCCCTTAAGCAAAATTGAATTTGCTTTGAATTTTCGTTTTGCATAGACTGACAATAAACCTCTAAATCCTGCCCAGTTAAAGTGTGATTTATTTTTTTTTATACATAGAAACAAAACTGGCAAAAATTGAATGAAGTTTTACTTTTCCCCCGATGTCTGGGATATTGTATGCAACTTTAGTTGAACAAGCAGTCTTTATAAAGCTGCTGTGAAACAAGCCAGCGGCTACATCATTGTACTAAATTAGAGGTTTATGAAAAATCAACTAGTTTTCACCCAGGGCAGAGATTGCCTACTTAACTATAGAATCTGATAAATTCTAAGAAAACTTACCTTTGCTTTAGGTTCATAAGTTCCTTTGTAATAGTTATATACAAAAACCAATGTCCTGCAAGTTTAAGGGTACATTGTAGAGCCGAACTTTGAGTTACTGTGCAAATTTTTTTTTCATGCTGTCATTTGTAATGTTTTGTGAGAATCCTTCAGATTAAAGTTTTGGTTACAATTGTAAAAACAAAGAAAAAAGAAATCACAGAAATTTATTTCTCACAGTCTTGAAAGTTGGGAAGACCAGGATCAAAGTGCAGGCAGATTCAGTGTCTGGTAAGGACTCACTTTCTAGCTCAGAAATGCCCTTCAGTTGTGTTCATGAGCTCCCTTGAGTGTCCTGTCTAAGGAGCATTCATGAGGGCTCCACCCTTACCACCCAGTGACCTCTCAAAGGCCTCACCTCCTAAGATGGTCACTTCTGGGAATAAGAGTTTCAGCATATGAATTTTGGGGAGACGCAAACATTGACATAATGGCATATGCTTAGTGGTAAAGCCTGTCCTCTGTGTTTATATCTTCAACCTTTTCCATCATCAGAACAGGCTGATGGAGGGTTCTGAGCACATACTTTCCCTGGCTGCATCCTCTTTGATGTTGGGACGATTAGTTATAATTTACCATCTATGACTGTCTTCTTACCGTCTTGGGTATGAATATGTATCGAGAAATTCTATAACAAAAATATACTAAATTTCTTTTTAAAAACCAATATAACTTCATAACATTGAGCAAAGTAGGAAACAAAAAAAAAAGCTAGTACACTCAAGTGACACTTAACAGTGAAGGTATGCTTGGAGCATTGTGTCCAAAACTGTGTCCTTGAGCCATTTTGTTGTTGTGATAGGCAATCACAGAGGATGTAGCTAATTGGTCCTTGGCTGTAAACCTGCACATCATGTTTGTATGCTAAATACCCTAAGCAATTAGAACACAATGGTAAATATTTGCGTGCTTAAACATATCTAAACATAGAAAGTTTAGATAAAAATAAACTTATCTGAAAATAAGTTTTTTAAGCTTTGTAGCATTATGAAAAGGTACACCTGTATAGGACACTTACCACGAATGGAGTTTACAGAACTGAAGTTGCTGTGGTTGAGTGACTGAGCAGTAAGTGAGACTAATGGCTTAGACCAATACTGTTTACTGCTATAGATTATTTATAAACCCTATACACTTAACCCACATTAAGTTTACAAAAATATATTCTTTATTAAATAACCAATGAATCTTAGTTTATTATAAATATTTTTACTTTATAAATGTTTTGATTTCTTTTAACTTTCGTAATAACATTTAGCTTAAACTACAAACACATTATACAGCTGTAGAAAAATATTTGCTTCCCTTAGATCTTTAGTCTATAAGCTTTTTCTAATTTTATTTATTTTTACTTTTAAAAATTCTCTGTGAAAATTAAGACACAGTTACATATATGAACCTAGTCCGACATAGGGCTTGTCTTCCATCCTCACATCCTTGGCTGATAGGGCTGTGGGGTAGAAACAGGTCTGAGGGTGTCATTTCCCATGAACCAGTGCCACCTTCTGGACTACCTCTTGAAGAACCTGCCTCAGGCAGTTAATTGTTTTTAATAAGTAGATGTACACTCTAAAATAACAATAAAAATTATATTAAATACATAAACTAGTAAAATAGTCTTTTATTATCAAGTATTATATGCGATACACAACTGGCATCACAGTAGGTTTATTTATACGAACACCACCACAAACACCTGAGCAACGAGTTAAGCAAAGGTAGGATGACACCGTGGCTACCATGTCATTAGGTAATAAGAATTTTTCAGCTCAGTTATAATCTTATGGGACCACCATTGTATCCGCAGCACACAGTTTACCAAAACATCATTACATGGCACAAGTCTATGTTAAATATTTTCCACAAATACATACATAAGTCGTTTTTCAAGTTTAGAATTGAACTAATATTTAATTAAGAACCCATAATCATTCAATAGACATTTATTAGACATTGCCCTGCTTCCTGCTCATCTTTGCATAAAGCCACGTTATGAAGCCATGGTGTTTTATTATAGATTGAGAGATAATTCCCTCCAAGTAAATGGAGCAATTTTGTTTAATATATGCATTTTTTTTAATGTTTTCTATTCCTTTATATTTATGTAGGTTTTTTTTCCTGGTACGGACTCTTCTTTCTTGATATTATAAAAGGTTCTTTGGCTGATTATTAAAATAACCAATTCCACATATAATAGTTGTTGATGGAAAAGAAAGTAAAGTATGCTTTGTAAAATAATTTAAGGAGGTTTATTCTCAGCCAAATTTTAGGACCATGACCAGGAGCCATACCCAGGAAGCCTTGAGCAAATGGACTTGCAGTGGTGGGTTTTATACATTGGTTTTTTGCGTTTTAGGGAGATAGTAATTATAGATGAGGTCATAAATCAATACATGGAAAATATAGATTGGTTTGGCTCAAAAAGGTGGGACATCTGGAAGGGGGGGTCTCACCGTTGATAGATGGGTTTAAAGATTATTTATCTGATAATTGACTGAAAGAGTTAAGCTTTGTCTAAATGATCAGGAGTCAGCGAAAAGGAATGCTTAAGGCAAAGGGTCTATTAATTAGAGACAAAGTACCAGACAGACTCAAGTGGTTTGTTATGTATATTGAGAAACTGCAGCTCTTGAAGAGCCTCAAGACTGTTAGTGAGTCACTAAGGACGTCTCTCAGAAGGAGAGGGGCCAGGATTCGGCAAGTCTGATCTTTCTCAGGGCTAGCCAATCAGTTTAGGGATCCTCTTGGCCAAGAGGGGCTCTAGTCAGTCAGCCACTGAGCAGAAAGCCTTAAGATTTTATTTTAATTTTATACAGTAAACAAACACAAAAATGACTAGTTTGAAGATAGGGCTTATTCACTGCTCTGCTTCCTATCTGCTGCAGAGAGGGCAACCAGCACTTAGGGTCAAGTGTGTAGCTGAGTTTCTTCTTCCCTGATTTGTGCTTATTTTTTTCTATTCTTGCCAGCAGAAGTTTCTTCCCTCAATAAAGGCTGGTTAACGGAATGAGAGGTGGGGATGGCGTCATGCTGCTTTGAGGCTGAAAACAGTTCCAAGATAACCTCTCTTATCCTATGGACTTTTTCTTTTCTTTTCTCATCTCTCACCCTTGAAACAAAAGATAGTCCCTTCTTTGTCTCCTCACCTGCTTCTTTCTCAACTCCTGCACCGCTCAGCATTTCAAGGATTTTATTCCATTTTGTTTGTCTGATGGGGAGTCCTCTTGGTCAGGCATGTGTGCACACAAATACACACACATGCATGCACACACCCCCTCAGCAATGACAGACTAAGAGCGTGCACTTCCTTTGATCTGCCATTTCTCCCTTGGTTCATCCATCAACAGCCTTTCTCCCAGTCTCTCACTCTGTAGATACTTCTGGCAGAGCCTAACACCTACTGGCCTTGTCTACCAGTTATAAACAGACAACCCTCCTGCTCTCTGAGTTGTTCTACTGAAGATACTTTCACTAAGCTTGAGGTAAGGGGAGGGTATATCCACTTATTTCCAATTCCTTTCTCTAAAGTAATCTTATTTTTAAAAAATATCATTTAATTTTCACTAGGCTTGGGGCAGAAAAATGGCCACCCCTCACCTCTCCTGCACTGGGCAAAACTGTGACGAAAACTCCTCTTAAAGTCCCTCTCTGTCAATAGAACCATATGGGGGTGGGGTTATCATCGGTTTGGCCAACTGTTTGTAAATTCTGCACCAAGTCTAGTAAGTTCTTTGGAATGAGATACTGGTTCCAGGTACCTTGGCATGGTATTTTAGCAGTATACTATATACATAGCATTTTGAACGCCAAATGCAGTGAAATCTTGCTCTGATTAGGGTTTGAGCTGAGCCCTGGACCGACCGCACTGGTGCAGATTTGACTTAGCTGCACCCTTCTCCTGTTCAACTTTACATTCTGGTCTCCTGTTACTTCCCCCCAGGGCACACAACCTGTCTGGGAGCAGCACCTCACACAATTAGCACCTGCCTCACTGAGAAGCCCTGCCAAGAAAGTTAACAGTGTTATGTTAATCAATCTTGAAGTGAGTTTCTCTCACATGAATAAATAGGTGAGAGAGCAGAGGAAAAAACCAACTGTGAAATGACACCAGCAATCATCTCTGATGTTTTCTGAAATGTGGCCATGCAGACTAAGTATAGAAATTCCAACCAAGCAAAACACTGTTTTTTTAAAAATAGCATTGGCAGTGTGCATGTGAGTGTGTGCATGCATGCAATATCCCTGAAGTTAGGGGAAGGGAAATGTTTAACCAAACACATATAACATTAGCTAGAATCATCAAGCTCTTCTTAGTTAAGGACCTAGAATTCCAGCTCAACCAGCTCAATCTGAGGGCCAAAAATAATTTATTGTTGAGTAGTTTGGGTGTAGATCTTCACACCTGGCCAGAGCAGCAGCTCAAGTGACCATGCACAGTCCCTTCTGTTCTCTCTGACCCTTGCTCACCCTTCCTTGTGTCCACGGCTCCTATGGTCTCCTCACAGTGGTGTCCCCTGTTCAGCACCAAAACCCCAAGGAAGTGGTCTCTATCACAAAAGAGTTCCTAGGCAAGACATCAGTCTGGGTGCTCATGCCACCCTCTGCCAGACGTGCAGGGTACAGGGGCATTTGCTAAACAATGTGCAGGCAATAAGCATTAGCTTTCAAGAGTTGCCCTAATGCCATGTTTTTCAATCTTTTTTTTTTTTTTTTTTTTTATCTCAGGACACACTTGAACCTATAGTTAAACTTCCACAGCACACTTAAGTTATGTTAATAAAAAAATAAAATAAAATAAAAAAGAATATACTTACTGTGTTTTGAACATCTTTCAAAAATAATTTAATTAATAATCTTTAAAAATATTTGGGCACACCTAAGATCCTTTCAGGGAGGTTGGAAATCACTGACCTGATGGATTACCACAAACTGAGTGGCTTGAACAACAGAAATTTATGCTCTCACAGCTTGGAGGCTAGAAGTTCAAAACCAAAGTGTCAGCAGGTCTGGTTCCTTCTGAGGTCTATGAGGTGGAATCTGTTCCCAGCCTCTGTTCTTGGCTTAGAGGTGGCCTTCTGGTCCCTGTGTCTCCACATCATCTCCCCTCTGTGTACATCAGTCTCTGTGTCCACATGTCCCCCTTTCATAAGATACTGGCCATACTGGGTTAGGGCCCACACCAATACCTCGTTTTAGTTTGACTTCCTCTGTAAAGATCATTCTTCCAAATAAGGTCACATTTTGAGGTACCGAGTGTTAGGACTCCAAGATACTATTTTAGAGGGATAGCAATTCAACTCCTAACATACAATAATTTTAAAAGGGGTATAGGAATTAACCTAGAGAAGACCTTACTTCACTATACTCACATAATGAAGACTTATTTCACTATACACATGTTTACTATATGACAAATATCAAATGAAAGTCAATAAGAAAGTTTAATCATTTTTCTTCTTCTTTCCTTAAATATACAGACAATCAGATTTTCCTTCTGTTTGAAGTTATAAAATATGGAAAGTCCCAAATTTAGGATGGTTTAACTTGTCATGTTGTGGCTTTGTAATCAGTTTAACAGAGTATTAAGTGTACTTTTGACTTACTGTGGATTTATCAGGATGTAACCCCTGTGTAAGTTGGGAAGCATCTGTATATACCTCAACTCCTTGTATTTTTTGTTTCTGTATTGTTTCTAGTCCTAGGAAAAGAATAAATAACCTATTTTTTTCCACTATAGCTATGAAAAAATCTATTTTTTAAATGTTAGATTAATGTGAGTGTACAAATGATTAGGATACATTGTTTGCATTTCTAAAGTAAATTGCAAGTGGTAGTTGAGCCCCTCACCTGGGGGTGTCCTGCATACCCTTACACTGTGCCCATCAGGTGTGAGGTTACCAGTCCCTTTCGTTACTTCCCCTTCCTCCTTCCCTTTTCCCCCCACTTGAGTATATTTGTGTTTTTCTGTGGCATGGGCCTGTAGTTGTATTTCTATTGGCTTCATATTAGTATTGAGTCCACTGTATACTTGCTTTTTCCATTCTTGTGATACTAACGTTCTATTTATGTTTTTTCTAAAATGTTTGCTTCAGTTTAGCTTAAGAGCTCTCCTTCAGGCTTTGGAAAGAAGAAAAGTATTTAAAAACAATGGTTCATTATAATTGTTTCTATAATAAAATTTACAGAATTCATTCTAATCAAAACAACCATTTATGAATAAAATATCAATATCAATAGGACATATTCCGTATGTCAACCTAAAAGTGTATATAAACGTTTCCAGCTTAGAAAGGAATCAACACTTCAGGTGAAACATGAAATTACTTCAATAAAATCAAAGAGATTTATTTCATAGGACTCTTACAAAGCATACTGAATAATGCATTTTGTATATATTATATATTGATCTTACTATGTGTTATTCTTTCCTAGTTACTTCTTAAGTGAAAGTCTAGACTTCCTTTATCAGTCACAACACATTGAGCTGTATTTTCCTTTACTAGATTTTCAGAAAATATTTGTTTCCTGAGTGAATGAAAGAAATGGCAAGTAATCCATCATGTAAAACAAAACACGTTTTGTTTCTTATCTTTATTTTCCCTAAAAGAAGGAATTTAAGAGATAATTTAGAAATCCATACACACAAACTTTAGAACTTATTTTCCATTAAGATAAATATTTATTTTGAGGAAGATTCTGGATTTTTGTTGTTATTATTGCTATTTATTTTGTTATTGAGTAAGGAACTCAAACAATATGGGTTGAATTGAAATTTAGCTATGTTAGGGTAGGGATAAAATATAATTTAAATGTAATGTATTTGGACTGGCTTACTCTAAAATTTAACAGCTGTATGCTCA
Source organism: Otolemur garnettii (assembly GCF_000181295.1). NCBI lineage: Eukaryota > Metazoa > Chordata > Mammalia > Primates > Galagidae > Otolemur > Otolemur garnettii. Next base: position 9,111,083 of record NW_003852404.1, read on the forward strand.
TGAACTTTTAAAATATTTATTATTAGAAACGGCCTTTCCAAATGATACTGTTTCAAACAAAGTTCCCTCTGGAACTGATATGAATTATTAGGTGCCAGAAGATGTGCCCTCTCAGCACATTGTGTGTGATGTGCTTACTTCCAGATGTCCATATCATCTCTCCTCACAAAAAACAGTCTAAGAAGAACTACATCAGAGATTTGAAAATCAAATATCCAGGCTCTAGTACTTTCTACCAATAATGGAGTACAAGAAAACAAGTTGGAATAGATGATCTCAAACTCCTTTTTATTTAAGATTCTATAATCCTCTTTGTGTTAAGTCTATTGTTAAAGTCTGTGAAGTGAAGAAATTGTTGTCATCCCACAATTAGGATTATTGTCATAGTCTGGGATTAGTGATTAGTCATAGACTCAAAATGTCTGATGTATGCTTTAGCAGTTTAATGTATCTAAACTTTAATTTTGTTGTATCAGTTTTATTATTTTAATCTGGAAGCACATTACTTTGTATGAAATATAAAGGAGGCACTGCCTACCTCCTTGGGAGAACCAAATTAAAGACAGGAGATTTAAGTCTGCCTCTGAAACATTTCATTAGTTCACTAATGGTCAGATATTAAAAACATATGAGTCTAGAATTCACAGAGCTCTGAGCCACACTAACTTCTGCGGTCTTGGGACAAGACAGCTAAGATTCTACAGGTCAAATTTTCCCTTTGTGAAATAGAGATTATAGGAACTATTTGCATCATGATGAAAATAATTATATCCAACCTGAGAAAGATCCCCCAAAGTTTACTCTCTCCCTTCATTTGCATTAAAATGTAAAAGCAATATCATCCTATTAAGAGATGGAAAACTTATTAGAAATATTTTCATAGGTATACATTTACTCTGTTGCCCTTCAAATAATGTTTTCATTTGTAATCACACTACAAAGTCTTGCATAGTTCCTAGTATTATGGAAGAGTCAAGAATGGACAAAATGTAGAAAAAAAAATAGTTCAGAGCCTCAAGTCCAATGCACATTGAAAGAATTTGAATTTGGAAGAAATGTATTTCCCGTATCATAGTCTTTTTATTAGACTGTATAACCTTGATCTGAGTGCCAATGCCATTCTCAACCTGTCAATAAAAGTCAATAGAGATTATTGACAAATGATTTAATGCATTTCATAAATATACTGTTGGTCTTTGAATCTAACACTTAGTATTCATAGTTTTTGAAACCGTTTCTGGAATAATAAAAATGTGTATATACGTCTTCACAAACTTATAAAAATTGTAGACAATTTGAAAAAAAAACCATTATTTTAAGAAATGTTTCAATGCTTTCTAAACTATGAGACACCCAATGACAACACATACCTTTAATACAATAAATTCAATCTTTGTGTTTCCCCTCCAAAGTTCATACACTAAAACCTAGTCTCCACTGTGAGATGGGGCCCTTCCAAGGTGATTAGGTCACGAGGGTAGAGTCTTCATGAATGGTACTAGAGTCTTTATAAAAGAGTCCCCTTGTTCTTTACACAACCAGCAGACACAGTGAGAAGATAAGTGTCTATGACCAGGAAGTAGCCCTTCACCAGATTCTGAATATGGTGGCACCTGGGTGGATATCCCAGCTTCCAGAACAATGAAAAATAAATTTCTGTCGTTTACAAATTACTCAGACTACAAAAATCTGTTATAGTAGCCTGTATAGACTAAGGAAATTACTGTAGTAAATCTCCGTTAAGCCTACATTACTAAATTGTAATTATGGTAAATGGAGTACTAGTATATAATTAGTTTTATATGATTAAACATTGGATATTTTTCAAAAGAATAAAAATTTATATTAAAGTATTTTTTCCTTGAAGTACTGATTTTGCAGGAAACTCTTAAAAAAGACATTACCAGAAAGTGTCTATGCAAAATATACCCCACAGTATGAATTAAAATGTGCAAGTATACTTTGGCAATTACAATATTCAAGGCAGAAAATGACTTCAGACTTTTGTACTTTTTGATGTTTAGTGTAGAAAGGAGTACTGAAACAAACAAAATCTTCTTTCCCACTAATAAGTCTATTTGAAATTTTCAGGGAAATCCTTTTCTTCTCTTTAAGTTTTTTCTAATCCTGAAGAATAATAAGAGCCTCTAAGGAGTGAAAATTAGTTTAATTATTATGCTTACAATATTGGAGATATTCAAGACTGTTAAATATGTGAGAGTACTCATTCAAACTTAAGCAACATTTTTGAAACACGAGTATTATCGTTGGTGTGTAATGAAGAATAATTAAAAATAGAATTTATGAGATGGCTCAATCTATGTCAACTAATAAAACTCAGTACTTTAAAAAGTGGAAAATTAGTGTGATGGGATTATTGAAAATATAGTCTACATATAGGCAAAAGTTTAATAACAGACTTTCTGGTAAATATCTAATGTCCCTGGCTATAGCTAACAATGATTAATAATTCATATCATTGCTGTTTACAGCCCAACCCTTCTGACGATTTCATAATAAATTGCCATATTGGGCCAAATAAATGGCTTGTCTAACTAAGTGTTCTGTTTCTGAATGACACAAAAGGACCTTTAATTAACATGGTAACAAAATTGGCCATAGCTCCTATCCCTAGAGAATCCTACTATTTATACTTTTTCATCCAAAAATAATTTTTTTTCTTTTGTTTGCTTTTTCTTAAGCCAGTTCCCTAATCATGTCAAAATATTTTTCATAATCTTGTGATTTTGCTATAAAAAAACCTTGTGTGTTCATTAAACACACACACACACACACGTGCACACACACTGATCTTTGCTCACACTTTTTGTCCTTCTAAAACGACATAGAGACAGACTAGTTTGAATTCTCCCTTCTTATGTAAATGGTATTGATTAAGGTTTTTTTTTAAATTTCCTCATTACTGATTCAGTGGAGCTGAGATGTTATCACAGAAGTTTCTACTGATTAAAATTTTATAAAGATTGATAGATTCTGATGCCTTTTTAAATAGAGGCCAGGAGTGGGGAGAGCTTCAAATGATGTGCTGAAGGATGAGTAGATGTTCATCAGGTAAACGCAGGTAGTAATGTAAGTTCAGGTGGAATAAGCAGCTTGAGAAATTTCATGAAAACCAAAGAATGTTCAGAAAAGTAGAAAATTTTTATTCTTTGATTAGAATATAAGGTGCATTTAGGATGTGGCTAGGTATAAGTAGCTTGATAATAGTGTTATTCAAGTGACATTTGTACCGATGTTTATCACCTTTTTTAAACCAAAAATTCAAGTTAGAAAATTATATTTTACTCTGTAACTCAGGATTTAAATACATAGAGCTCTCTAGGCATAGAGTTCAATTACAAGATTTTATTTATTTATCAATAAATAGCATCAATCTCCTGGCAACATAGTTCAAATTCCAATTACCAAGATACATTAACAGTGAGAAATTGCATAAATAACAACTTTCATGTCTAAGTCTACAGTGCACAAATTGTTGTGTACAGCATGGCCCGTGACTGACATCATGTCATTTCTTTCAGTGTCCCAGTGATTTGTCAACACAGATGTTACTCTGTGTACCCACAGATAGCCAGGTGTGTAGTCACGTTTGTTTATTATCTCACAGTGGTGGGGCCCAGTAACAGTTTACAACCAAAGGGAGTTGGCCAACAAGGGTGGAGGTACAGAAAAGAAACTCTAAGCAATAACACTGGATATACAAGTTCAATTATACATAAATGGAGTTATAGAAGAAATACCCAATTTTGATGTTATTTATTTGAGAGACTTTTAGATTTGCATTCAGAGGACCTTACTGAAGGTAAACTTATCAAGGCAAATGAAGAAAATGATTGTGAAGAAAAGAATAAAGATTTCCCAGAGGAAATGATCTTGGAAAAACATTCATGTTTAAAGGAACTCTCAAGATTCCTTTCTGGACTTGGAAAGCACAAAGGATAAAATGTTGAGACTTGATCCACACTTAGGTAGAAGTATGTTGACTTGTCAAGGCATAGGAAAAATGCTTACTTTATATATAATAAGTTACATAAGATATATAAGGCAAAAACTGTTCATACTATTCTTGATAGGGTTTTTTCTTTTTACTTCAGATTTTAAAGTAAGTTTGGATTCATAGAATGTTGCAACAAATGTACAAGAAGACCCCATGCACCCTTCATCTAGGCTCTGCTATCTAATAAAACATTATATAATAATGCCACAATATCAAAACTAGAAAATTGTTATTCCTGAACTTGACAGAATTGACTCATACCTCCCCACATTTATTAGCACTCGTGTGTGTGTGCATGTGTGTGAGTGTGCTCATGTAGCACCTGGCAATTTTGCCACACATACAGCCTTCTGTGGTCACATCACAATCAGGACAATTCCATTAACACATGACTCACTATTCCTTTATACTGCACCAAACCCTTCACCCCGTAACTCCAAATCCCTATGACAACTAGTCTATTCTCTTCTTGTTTAATTTTGTTTGGGGACTATTTTACAAATGGAAATATGCATTATGTTATTTGTTGAGATTGACTCTTTCCATTCATCATAACCCATAATTACCATGTAGATTCCCTTATACAGTTTCCAACATGTCCCATCCAAGTGTTGAGTGTATCCATAATTCATAACAAGGTTTTTACAAAGAAAGGCAACACTTCAACCCAACATTTCAAGTATCTCAAATTACAGAGTACTAAATAATATATTTGTTAATTCTCTATATATTTATAATCAATGATAAGAGAAATTATAAGGTTTTGACAACATATTTAAAGATTAAGAAACCATGGTGATTTTCCCCATTGTTTATTAAAAGCACTTTGCATGGTGTGAGCTTGTGTGGCCATTTTTCCATTTCCACCTTACTGTGGGAGTACTACTCATGTAATACAGATACATGTATGTCTCTTTAGATAACTAAAACACATATGCACATATGTAAGTGAAACAAAGTTTTTATGGGACAATGATCCTTACCATATGTATTGGTTTTCCATTGCTAATATTAAAATTACCAAAATGTGAGTATTGTATAAAACAAAATAAATTTATTACTTTATTTTTCTGTAGGTCATAAATTTGATAAAGCTCTCACTGTGTTAAAAATAAAGGGATGAGAGGGTTGTATTTCTTTCTAGAAGATCTGGGGTAAAATCTCTTTCCTTGCTTTTTCCAGTTGTTAGAGACCACAGACACATCTCATCTCACAGCCTATTCTTTCATCTTCAGAGCCAGCAGTGATGACTAGAGTTCTTTCCAACCTACCATCTCTTCAGTTTTCTGACGATAGGCATGCCAGGAAAGGTTTTCTGCTTATAAAGACCCATATAATAAGATGGGGCCCACCTTGACAATATTCCTCCCATATCAAATTATTTAATCTTAATCACAACTGCAAAATCTCTTTTACCATGTAAGGTAACCTATTTATAGTCAATGGGAACTGGGATGCAGCCATCATTTGGGGGACCTTATTCTGCTTAGCACAGTCCTCTTTCTGTACCTCAAAGATTTATATCCGTCCCACCTACAAAATTTGTTGACCTCACCCATGTTCCCCCAAAGTCTCAACTCATTATAGCATCAACTCAGGGTCTAAAATTTCACCTAAATCTCCCCAGCTCTAAAGACCCAAGTCACATCATTTTGTGTGTGTGAACTCTGACTATAATCAATTCTGAGGCAAAATTCTCCTCCCATTGTATATTTGTGAAAGTATAAAAATGAGATATCTGTTTCTAAATTACAATGATGGGGCAGGCATCAAATGATAGTTATAAACATATCAGTTTTATAAAGGGAGAAAATGAAGAAAATACAAAGAGTCTGTGATCCTAAGCAATTTCTAAATCCAGCTAGGTATACTCCATTGGTATCCTTGTAATAATTCTCAGTGGTTTTCTTCCTCCTTAGAGTCAACCTTCCTTTTTCATGAAATGTCATGTGTGTTTGAAATTTTATAAGATCATTTTTTCCCAGTAAATTTGAGGGGCCCAATATAATTTTTTCAGTTTTTACTCTCTCCCTCCATGTCAGTACAAACTGGGAGTGTTTCTGTTGATATAAAATCCTAACAAACCATGTGGATCTCCCATATGTTTAACAGAGATTTGCTCCATTAGACAAGATTCTTTCACAGACCTTTCTTCATAAGCAGTTCTCTATTTTGCCATTTGCTGTAGTGTCTGAGGAGACCACACCTTCAAGCTTCCTACATACTTTTTTCTGGTTTGACAGATAGGATCTAAATCTCTTCAAAGAGCCTTTGGTATTTGAATACTCCAAACTTTTGACCTTTCTGAGGTATATTAGCAACTCACTGAGGTATATCAATAACAGTGCTTGTTGTAGCAGTGTCTCCTGGTGGTTTTTTTTTTTTTTTTTTTTAGGTTATATATTCCTATTAACAACTTCTTTTTTTTTTTTGAGACGGAGCCTCAAGCTATCCCCCTGGGTAGAGTGCCATGGCATCACGCTCACAGCAACCTCCAACTCCTGGGCTCAAGCAAGTCTCCTGCCTCAGCCTCCCAAGTAGCTGGGACCACAGGCGCCCGCCACAATGCCCGGCCATTTTTTGGTTGCAGCCATCATTGTTGTTTGGCGGGCCAGGCTGGGGATTTGAACCCGCCACCTTAGGTGTATGTGGCTGGCGCCTTAGCCGCTTGAGCCACAGGTGCCAAGCCAACAACTTCTTTATTTTAGCATCTTTTGTGATATGGATAGATTGAGGATTTCCAAAATTATTATGTCTTGGTTTCTTTTTGTTTAATCTCCTTCTTATCCTCTTCCTAAAGCTTTCTAACAGAGTGGAGACTATGCCCTCAAATTCAGCTCAAGTCTACAGCCTCCAAGGAGCTGAATCAATCACAGTTTTCTGTTCCCAGAATTCATGTTGCGCTCATAGAGAGCACTGCTCAGTGATGTTCACCCTGTGGTCTACTGTGTCACTATTGATCTTCATACTATATGTCAAGTTATCTTAAAAATACAAAACTTAAGAACTGCAACTTCTGGCATTTATAGCATTTATATTGTGATATTTTATGATAGCTACTCTGATTCCATTTATGAATGATAATACAAAACATAGTAGTTAACTGGATAGTTAATGAATAGAAGCTTGCTTTATGCAGTAAAATTATTAGGAAGCCAAAATATTTTACTATATATGTTTTATGCATAGCTAAGTGCAAATATTATTCATAAGCTATTTTAGCTTATAAATATATTTAACACATGATTTCATGTGATCTTCAAACATAATAAAATATTTATTACCAAAAGAAGAAAATCAAATTAGCATTTAATTTCAGTTGTGTTTTCTGACTTGCATAAGGTCAACAAACATATTGGTAGTGAAACTGAAATATAAATCTAAGACATGATTCCAAAACCAATGTTTTCTTCACTGTGTTATTTGTACTTTCTTTCTATACTATGTGTATGTTTTTTTCATTCCTTGAAAAATAAGTATGTATGAGAAGAAATTTTTTAATTTTAGAAACCCAATTATTAGTGGAAATACAGAAATACAGTGTTTGTCAAGACAAAGAGAGAGCGAGAAATGATTCTAATTGGAGCAAAGAAGGTTAAAAGCAGTTGAGATACATTACCATAGTGAAAGAGCACTGACTGTTTGATTTATTATTACAATGCCTTAGATTGGTTTTTGAAGTTTTTATAGAGGCACACAATCAACCATAGGTTTTTCCTAACAGGTAGAAGGAAGCAGCTATTATTGAAAAGGAAATTTGGAAGCACAACAACGAAGTGCCTGAGTCGGGAACCTTGTTGCAGGTGCTCCATTATCACTTTATAAGCATCAAAAAAAAAAAAAAAATTGGCATTAAAATGTATCAATCATGACTGTGAAATGCCGCAAATCAGCAATCAAGGAGGAAATAGTCAATAGCCCATGCAAATACTTTAAGTGGCTTACAAAAACTCAGAATTTCTTTATTTTTCTTTTGCCTTTATACCATAGAATTCCTAATAATAACAAAGTTTGAACTTGTCATCAATTGTAACCATGTATATCATACAACTCTCTTATGGACTCCATCTCCCTAGATCTTCTGAACATAAGGTAGATTGCATATAGATTTCAACTGGAATAGAATATGTTGGTCATAAGAAATCAAAGTGAACCCACTGTAATTTTATTTCTTATAAATTAATATATTTGCATTTACTTCCATAAAATAACTTCTCACATTTTTTTTCTGAGTCAATTTATTGCCTCAAACAACATAAATTGTCTCTAGTTAACTTTTGCAGCCAAGCTAAGAATTACATGGACAAGCACACAGAATTTTTATGGGAGTGGAGAACCAGACTCATAAATTGATCAAAGACTAGGAAATTTATGTAGGACACTTTTTTTTTACATTCTGACTGGCATTGCAAGACTCTTAATGCTTTTAGCACTGCAGTGCTATGACTGATTTCTCAATTGCTGATGGTCTTCTTGTTCCCCATCCCAGATTCAAAGTCAAGGCAGGACCATCTGATTGGCCGAGTCTATCAGTGTAAATAGCTCAGAAATAGAAAGTTTATGGCAGCACTCGGAGCTCAGTGGATTAGGGCGCCAGCCACATACAACGAGGCTGGCAGGTGCGAACCCAGCCCAGATCAGCTAAAATAACAATGACAACTGCCAAAAATAAATAAATAAATAAATAAATAAATATAGCTGGGTATTGTAGTGGGCACCTGTAGTCCTAGCTACTTGGGAGGCTGAGACAAGAGGATCACTTAAGCCCAAGAGTTTGAGGTTACTGTGAGCTTTGATGCCACATCACTCTACCCAGGGTGACAGCTTGGGACTCTGCCCTCCAGAAAAATAAAAAAATAAATAATAAACAAAAAAAGAAAAAGAAAGTTTATTTGTATGCTGAGCAGCCACAACTGACAATTGTCAATGAAACCTGTGTGGATTTGATGTAAAGTGATGGCAGCCCTCACTGAACTTAATGTCTGAACTTAAGAGGTCAGGACTAGTTTTCTTTATTATTTTCATAAAATGACAGGTTCTAAGTGGGAACTTAAGATTGGAAGGATTCTTACATACCATCCTGTCCGATACTTTTCTAAGCTTCTGTCCAACAAGATTAGGGTAATAATGACAAATAATTTCCTTTAGATAGTCCATTTAGTTTATTCACATTTTAGGTGATGGGGAGATCACACTTGTATGTGTCTGTGTGTGTGTGTGTCAGAATCTTATTCTGTCATTCGGGACAGAGTGCCATAGGGTTAGCCTTGCTCACAGCCACCTCAGACTCCTGGGGTCAAGTGATCTTCCTGCCTCTGCCTCTGGGTAGCAGGGATTACAGGTGTGCACCACTATGCCTCGCTAATTTTTCTATTTTTAGTAGAGACAGAGTCTCACTTTGCTCAGGCTAGTTTTGAACTCCTGAGCTTAAGGGATCCTCTCACCTCAGCCTCCCGGCATGCCAGGATTACAGGCATGAGACACCAAGGCTGGAGGGAAATCCCATTTTGAAAAAAATGTATATACCTTTTGTGGAAATTTTACCCTTTAATACTACTTCTACTTAGAAATACAGAGGAAATATGTTCAATTACTCTAAACCCAAGTATCCCCCCCC
>NW_003852404.1:9120831-9133590 GCF_000181295.1 Otolemur garnettii
TGGTATATGGGGCCGATGCCCTACTCCTTTGAGCTACAGGTTCTGCCCCCAGTATCCCTTTTGAATTATACATATGCATTACTTTTAAAAATCATTTTTCAATTTAATAATTCTACTTTGTTTAAACATTTTTCAAATGACATACTCTTGACTCAGTAGCCATGCTTCTGCCTCTCCCATTTCAACTCTTTTATGCATATCCACACACACTCCTTAGCAAACAAAATATACGTAAGTTCACAGATATCTACCCTCCCACACACACACACATCCTGGAAAAGGCCCGAGAAGTGTATTTGGTGGAAGGGCTAACACTCCCTATTTCTATCAGCATTTATGATTCTTTAGGTTTTTTTCAGATGCCACATAATGGAATTCATTCATATTGAACTTTGCTCACTGTTCAAGTTTTTATTTTTCGTTATTATAGGTACATAATAGTTTTATATCTTCATGGAGTACATATAATATATTGATCTAGGTATTCAGTGTGTAATAATCAAATCAGGGTATTGGGTTATCCATCACTTAAAACATTTATCATTTCTTAGCATCAGTAACATTTTAACTCTATGTTTTTATTATTTAAAATAATACAATAACATTGTTGACCATAGTCACCTTGTTGTGCTATCAAATACTAGGTATTGTCCATTCTAACTATACATTTGCCCCCAATAATCATCCTGCTTTATTCCCTCCTTCTTGTTACCCTTCTCAGCTCCAGGTAAACATCATTCTACTCTCCATCTCCATTAGATCAAATGCTTTAATTGTTAGGTTCCACATATTAGTGAGAAGATGCAAAATTAGTCTTTTTTTGCTTGATTTATTTCACTTACTATAACATTCTCCAGTTTCATTCATATTGTTACTAATGATACTATTTCAATCTTTTTATGATAAACAATATTTCATTGTGTATTTGTGCCAGATTTTCTTTATTCAGTCATTCATCCACTTATGAACACTTAGTTTGATTCCAAATCTTGGCTATTATAAATAGTGTTGCAATAAAGACAGAAGACCAGATAATCAGTATATTTTTGATATCCTGATTTATTTTCTTTTGTATATATACTGGGCAGCAGGTTGCTGGGTCATATGATAGTTCTATTTTTAGTTTTGTGAGGAACCTCCATACTATTCTCAATAGTAGTTACACTAATGTACATTCTGACCTGTAATGTACAAGGGTCCCTGTCTTCATAACCTCACTGACACTCGTTATCACCTGTCTTTTGGATGTAATCCATTTGAACTGGGGTAAGATGATATTTTATTGTAGAGGATGCCAAGAGCCAGATGGCCTCTGAGCAGGATGATTTGCAGCTGGGGGGCAGACCCTTGGGCAATTCGTCTGCAGGTGCTTCTTGCAGAGAAAGAGCCTGAGCCCATGGCAATCCTTAGGCACGTAGTCATTGTCTAATACTCCCTTCACCTGTCTTGTACTGTCTTAATAAACGGCTACTGCAGAGGTTTCTCAGGGCTACCCTGCAATCAAGGTTAGCCTGCCTCCTGCAAGCTTGTACTTCTAATCTGCATCATGCCTGGTTCCTTCCTGTGGAGGTCAAGACCAGGTCCATAGGAGCTGTGACATCTGGCTCAGTGGGCAGGATCCAGCAGGACACCAGGGACGTGGAGCAAAGGAGAAAGTGACACTCAGAAATAAATGAGGCCTTTGGCAGACAGTGGGAGGAAGTCCAAAGGGAAACTGCGCTCAGGGCAAGTGGGACCTTTGGCCAATCTAGAATCTAGGGAACCTTGCTCAGAATAAGTGAGGTCTTTGATAAATAAACAAAGACATTTAGAGAAAACAATGGGTAACTTCCTGTTTGGGGGTCTTGAGAATTAGAAACTGAGGAAGAAGGCGATGTTCAAGGAGAATTTGAAAGTGAGAATAGTGAGGGTCAGTGGGAAACTGGACCTAAGGAGAACTGGGAATCAAGAGCATATATACAGACACAAATAAGCAAGTAATTACCTATGTGGCCACTATGGCTGCTCAGATCAAACAATTGGAAGACCAGGTAAATAGTCTCACCATCAGAAATGCCAACTTAGAGCACCCAATATTGCCCTCAGTGCCTCCTATGTAAATGAGCCACCTGTGACTGCTGTTATGAAGGCTGTGTTAGAAGGGTGTACAACTGGTGACTTTAATGGGAAGACACTCTAGGGCTCTTTCTGGTTACAGTCGTTGATATTCCTCTTGATCCACGAGACCCTCATGCTAACTAGAGCTCTTTTCACTCTCAATTTTCTGAATCTCAGCAACAACAGAAAGTCAGTTGCAGAATGTCATTGGACATCTCTGATTCACCATCCTCTCCAGTACAACACCCTATTTTGTATAGAAAACCTGACATGTCAGAGTGGAAGCCTAGTTATGTACTGCATTGAGGTTGAGGTTTTGCCCATATTATTACAGAGTATCAAGAGAAGCAGTGGTTACCACCCCACTGGATTAAGCCTCAACACGAGCAGGAAACCTTGCCAGAACTTTAACAAATTTATTTTCACTAACTTTTCTTTTATTCACAGGACCCTGATTTTTGGAGTCTAGGTAATTTCATAATAGAGAAAACCTGGATCAGTCTCCTCTGTGGGAACTCTAGCTACCTCTCCCATATCAGCAGGAAGCAGTTAAGAGCAGTCAGCGTCCTGTTTCCCGAAGAGGCAGTTGGAGCTTCTATGTGGAGTGGGAAGATTGATCCAGGATTTCATTATTTTGGGCTGAATAAGAAGCCCCAGGTAAGCTTAGTATGCATCTTCTAAACCTTTGAAGGTTATGACAACAAAGACCTCAAACAGCCAGTTTCAAGGTAATGGTTATGCTGGTATCGGCCAAAGTAAGAGAATTTCACTTGGATTTATATCTGTTTCAGTTGGCCACCTGACCTTTACTTAAAGTTATACTGCTCTTTGGAAAGGGTCCGAGTTCAGTACAGCTCTTTCCCTACCTAACATAACTTCGGGTGGTGGTTAATACTTCCCATAGAAGTGTCATGAGCCTATGGGTCAGCCCGTAGCACAAGCTGGGTGATGATTAGCACAAAGGGGACTTATTTTCCCTATGCCTACTTTGGCTAAAATAGTTTCCCTTATACCCAGATTAGTTCCGTTGGTGCAATTCTGTTATACTTATGTGCCCTTTTGTTTCTTTTACTTAGCAGGAAGGAAAGCTCCTTGGTGAGGGGAATGGTTGAATAACTGATGACAGATTTTCTCCATTGAGTATCCAGAAAAGTCTTTAATAAACCAGAGGGGGGAAATGTAGAGGATGCCAAGAGCCAGACGACCTCTGAGCAAGGTGATTTACAGCTGGGGTGTGGACCCACGGGCATTTATCCGCAGGTGCTCCTTGTGGAGAAAGAGCCCAAGCCCATGGCGATCCTTAGGCATGTAGTCATTGACTAATACTCCCCTCACCTGTCTTGTACCTTCTCAGTAAATGGCTGCTGTGGAGGTTTCTCTGGGCTACCCTGCGATCAAGGTTGGCCCGCCTCCTGCAAGCTTGTACTTGTAATTGTGTCATGCCTGGTTCCTTCCTGCAGAGACTGAGACCAGGGCCATAGGGGCTGTGAGCATTCTTTCATATACCTGTATGGAAAAGTATCTATTCAGATCTTTTTTCCATTTTTAGTTGGATTATTAGTTTGTTCTGTTAGGTAGTTTGAGCTCCTTTTATATCCTCGCTACTACTCACTTGTCAGATGAGTAGTGTGCACTTATTTCCTCTCATCCTGTAGGTTGTATTTTCCTCACTTTCTTAATTATGTACAGAAGCTTTTTAGCTTGATGTGATCCCATCAGTCCAATTTTGCTTTGATTACCTGTGCTTTGCGGACATAACTCAAGGAATCATTGCCAAAACCGATATCTTGGAGCATTTCCGTGATGTTTTCCATTAGTATTTTTTCATGTTGAGGTCTTAGATTTAAGATGTTAGTTCATGTGATTTGATTTTTGTATGTGATGCGAGGCAGAGGTCTAGTTTCATTCTTTTGCATATAAATATGCAGTTTTGCTAACACTAGTTGTTGAAGAGATTATTTTTATCCAAATACATGTTTTTGGCACCTTCATTCAAAATGAGTTTATAATCAATGTGTGGATTTATTTCTGGGTTTTCTATTCTGTTCCTGTGGTATATGTGTCTGTTTTTATGGCAGTACTGTGTGGCTTTGGTTACTACAACTCTGTAGTATTAATTGAATTCAGGTATTCGTTCAGGATGGCTTTGGCTATTCTGGATCCTTTGTGGTTTCATATAAATTTAGGATATTTTTTTCTTATTTCTGAGGAGAATGTCAATGGTATTTTGATGGGAATTGCATCAAATCTGTACATTATTTTCAGTAATGTGAACATTTTAACAATATTCTAATTTATAAACATGGGATATAGAAGTTTTTTATTTCTTTATAGCTATTATAAATGGGATTAATTTTTGGTTTCTTTTTCAGATTGTTTGCTGCTAGCATACAGGAGTGCTACCAGGTATTATATTTTAATTTTTATATAGTGACTTTATTTAATTTGTTTAGCAGTGCTAATAGTTTTTTGGTGTAGTTTTTAGGGTTCTCTAGATATAACCTTTGTCTCCCAATAAGATAATTTGATTTCATCTTTTCCAATTTATATGCCCTTTATGTCTTTCTCCTGTCTGATTGCTCTAGCTGGAGCTTCCTTTATTATCCCAAATAACAGTGATGAAAGTGGGCATGTTTGCTTATTCGAGATCTTAAAGGAAAGGCTTTCAGTTTTTCACCGCTCAGCATGATACCGGTTGTGGGTCGGTCATATGTGGCTTTTGTTGCCTTGAGATATGTTCTTTCTACAACAATGTTTGTTAGTTTTTATCATGAAAGCGTAATGGATTTTATCAAATGATTTTTCAGTGTCCACTGAAGTGATTGTATAGCCTTTTAATTCTATCTGAATTATATTTCACAATGATTGATGTGCTTACGTTGAAACACTCCTACATTTCTGGGATAAATACTGCTTAGTCATAACAATCTATTTAATGTATTGTTGAATTCAGCTTTCTAATATCTTGTTGAGAATTTTTGTATCTATATTCATTAGAATATTGGCCTATGGTTGTCTTTGGTTCACTGTGCCTTTGTCAGGTTTTGCCATCAGAGTGATAGTGGCCTCATAGAATGAGTTGGCCTGTATTTCATTCTCTGTAATTTGTTGCAATATTTTGAGTAGGCTTGGTATTTGTTCTTCTTTAAATGTTTGGTGGAATTCAATAGTGAGGCCATTAGGTTCTAGGCTTTTCTTTGATGGGAGACTGTTTAGTAAACTGTTTCTATGAATTATTTGTTATTAGTCTAGGCAAGTTTTCAATTTCTTCCTGGTTCAATCTTAGTAGATTGTGTGTATCTAGAAAGTTATTTCTTTAACATTTTCTAATTCAATTTTTTTTTAATATGTTCAAAGTCATCTCTAACAATCCTTTGAACTTGTGCAGTACCCTTTAATTATCTCCTTTTTCATTGTTGATTCTGCCTATTTGGGTCTTTTTTTTTTAATGCAGTTTTTGGCTGGGGCTGGGTTTCAACCTGCCACCTCCAGCATACTCCTTTGAGACACAGGTGTCACCCCTTTCTTTTTTTCTTAGTCTAGCTAAAGGTTTGTCAATATTATCTTTTCCAAAAATCAACTTTTAGTTTTGCTGATATTTTATATTATTGTTTCCATTTCACTTAGTTTTGCTGTGATCCGTATTATTTTTCTTCTATTGAGTTTGGTTCTTATTTTTCTAATTCTTTAAGATGCATTGTAAGTTTATTAAGTTTTTCTACTTTTTTGAGGTAGGCACCTGTTACTATAAACTTTTCTTTTAGGTTTCAGTATATTGTTTTCATTTTCATTTCTTTCAAAGAAATGTGTTAAGTTTTTTCTTAATTTCCATTTGCTGCACTGGCCATTGAGAATCATATTATTTAATTACCTAGTTTTATATGGTTTCCAATGTTCTTCTAGCCATTGATTTCTACTTTTATTCCATTTTAGTCAGGGAAATGATTTAATTTGTTGTAGTTTTTTAAAACTTGTTTTGTGACCTAACATATGGGAGTGATCCTTGAGAATGATCCATGTGCTGAAGACAAGAATGTATATTATGAAAATATTGGCTGAAACATTCTATAAGTATCTATGAGTTCCATTAGGTCAATAGCCTACATGAAGTCTGATGTTTCTTTGTTAATATTCTGTCTGCATAATCTATCCAACACTGAAAGTGGGATATTGAGATCTCTAACTACTATATTTTGGGGTTGGTCTCACTCTTTAGCTCACACTAATAAAACTTGTTTAATATATTTGACTTTTTCAATCTAGCTGAGGCATTCTGTCCCCAAGTACTGTCACTGTCATCTATAAAAATGTTAAGCAAATCATCCATACCTTCATTAGCTTCTGATTCAGAGAGAGAAATGTACAGAACAAGGTCAAGCATAATGTCCTGGGATGTGTCCATTAAGTGTCTTTCAGGTAATCTTATGAAAGACCCAGTGGATGCCTTTGGGAAATAAAGATTCATCATGTGTTCATGGTGTTCTCAGCTGGTGTATAGATATCAATATCACAGTACGGATTTAAAATACAAACTAGTGGTCACAGACCCTTCCTCAGAATGTTATGTAAGAAATGAGTCAGTCTTAGATATTTTTCCATTTAGATTCATTCATTCACCAAGTGGTTGAGTACTTAGTATATGCCAAAGCCAATCCTGAAGTCAAGATTATATGGTTAAGAACAGGATCATTTTTTCACCAAATTAATATTTATTTATTAAAACCCAAGGAAGAGTGAGGATTTTCTTTGAATGTGGAAAGATAGATAAATATTTATTTATTAAACCCCAAGGAGGAGTGAGGATTTTCCTTGAATGTAGGCAGACATTAAGTGGGATTAAATGTATATGATTATTCTTCACTGGAATAAGAAAATATTCTGTCATTTTTCTTCATGATAAATGAAAATCTCTCATTCTATTTTATCCTAATTGATATAGTCTTCTATAGAAAAATATTTCCACACACTGTGATTACCTGGCAAAAATAGTGATACATGGCAACTGAGTCTCAGGTTTAGGAATGGAGTGTATGAGGGAGTGGTGGGGACTGTGGCAAATAGGAAAACACATTCTTTTCTTGCTGGAGAAAGTTTACAAACATCTAGCCAATTGTTGTCATACCGAAATGTGAACCCAGCGTTGCACGTCTGATTTTTTATTTTTGTTCTTGGCAAAGGCCAGGAATCTGGATATTTATATTAAGTTATTCACATTTATTCTTATTAAGTCATATACACGTAGATCATGAATACATTTGTGCAAATGTGGGGAACAATGTGTTGATTTTTTTATATAATTTTATGTGCTTACATCAAACTAATTAATATAGCTTTTACCTCATTTACTTGATTATTGTGTTAAGACATTTATGTTCTACACTTGATAGATTTGACTTGTATCCTTGCAACTCCATAGGTGTGGACCAACCTGGTTACCCCTCCTCAATCAAACCCTTCCTCCCCTCCCTTCTCACTCCATTTTTCTCCTTCATCTTGGGCTATAGTTGTGTTCTATCTTTCATTAGGAAATATGAGTAAATATAAGTTGGTTTCATAAAAGTACTGAGTACATTGGATACTTTTTCCTCCGTTTAATTTGTACCAGATTATTTACTGAAGCTCCATTTGTAATAGCCGAGTCATGGAAGAAGCCCAAATGTCCACTTACCCATGAATGGATTAATAAATTGTGGTATATGTATACCATGGAATACTATGCAGCCTTAAAAGAGATGGAGAGTTTACCTCTTTTATGTTTACATGGAGGGACCAGGAAGAAGTTCTCCACTTTTCAAAGATGTTAATATTTTTTAAAAAACAGTATATGAGCCAAATTAAACATATCTATGAGCCAGGTTAAGCTTTTAAGTCACCAGTTTGTAACCTCTGTTCTAGAGGTATAGAGTTGGTACCCAAGTACAATAATAGCTAATCCTCCCAGTAATTCTTACTCCCTGTAGCCTGGTGGCCCCTGATAGAATCAGAACCTTGATAAGCCTTCTCTCGCAGCCTGCCCTCATCTACCCAGATTCCAATAGTGTCAGGCCTAACACAGTTTCTGAGAGTTTCTCACCACATAGAACTTTATCCATCCTCTTCCCTAGCAGATCGTAAATTTGTAAGAGAAAGTTTTTTGTTTTTTATTTTACAAGCAAATTGCACAGCAAAGGGGGGCACATTAATTAATGAGAATGAGTCTCACTTTACCCACAATCCTCCTTTCTTGGTCAGCACTGGGTCTAGGGCAGCAGTTGTCAACTGGTGTGCATGAGGGGATCATAGATGTACAATTAAAACTTCTAAAGATCATTAATTCAGTTATTTTCAAAAGAAGTTTAAAGCACAGTAAGTATATTCTTTTTTTACTCTTTATTTTATTTTATTTTATTTAAATCAACATAGTTTAAGTGTGCTGTGGAAATTTAACTTTAGGTTCAAGTGTGCCGTGAAATAAAAAAGGTTGAAAAACACTGGTCTGGAGTAACATTTACAGATTTTCTTCACCTATGTTCTAAAAGACAGAACCATCCTGAAACCCTGGCCTACAATTTTTTTTTTTTAATATAAAAAGTGAAGATGATTTTTGATCTCGTGGCTAGGGAGTTCTTGTGTACTCAAGTAAGAACTCAAAGGAAGAAATTCTTTACTGTTAAAAGCAAAGCGTGATGGACTTTGTGGAGAAACAGATTGATAAGGTACTTCAAGGTCAGTAAATAGTTATTGAACATGTATTTAGTGATGGAAATCCATACATACAGAAATCAGAATGCATGTTGTGAGACACAAGTGTCTGACAAAATATATCAGCCACAAAGGCCATCACGCATAAGGAACATGTGACTGTCCAAACTGACAAAGTGACCCCACAAAGTCTCGTTTCCTGATCCTCCTGGCAAGCCCAGCACCAATACCATACCTTCTGAAGCTGTCTTGCCTCCTGGGCTCAGGACACTGTGAATGGGTTACAATTGTGCTTCTTGGATCTCCCTGCCAGTACCCAGAGACAGCAATGAGTGTGCACACCCCTGGCATTCCTAGATTCTCAATTCTCCCCACTGTTCCTCTTCCATAAACCACAGTGGAAACCCTGCACCATGTGTATGTATTTTGAAATAAAAATGAGAGTGTAAAGGTAATAAATGCAAACTTGAATTTTATACTCTGAAATCTAAAAATATAATTTTAGACTTGTATCATGCAAGAAAATAACTATAAAGTTAATTTGCTAGTAATAGCTACTATTTATATAGTGGAGACCCTATACGATAGATATCATTTATGTGTCACTTCATTGAATTGTCACAGAAAGTATCAAGGAATGCTTTATGCACTACATGTTTTACAGGTGTTGTCTTTTTAGGGCTCACCAAAAATTATACATTAAAATAAAGTAGGTATCATTAATTTACTTAATATTTGCGGAAAAATGAGACTTAAAGAGGATGAATTTCTTTTTTGCAGTTTTTGACTGGGACCAGGTTTGAACCTGCCACCTCTGGTATATGGGGTCAGCACCCTACTCCTAGTGCCACAGGTGCCGCCCCGAGGCTTAAATATTTTGTTATTTTGTTTAAATTTATTTTGTTGGGAGGTGACCAGGCTTGGATTTGAACCCAATCACCAGGAAAGGTCATGAATCTTCCATCACACTACAAAATTTCTTTGGTTGAAGTCTGGCGATTTGTTCACCCAGTGGTTGCTATTCTAACAGCATTTCATTAGGCATTGGATTGGCTCATATACTCACTTGTAAATAAGGAACAATTTTAGCCACAAGTGTACTGAAAAATCCAACGTGGATTAAATGATATTGCCAGACGTGTCTGTCAGGGTTTTCACAGAGAGTTTTCTCGGAAGGCTCACCTCAGGGGAAGTGGAGGAAGCAGGACTCTGGGTGAGGGAGAGATGGACTCAGTTTTATTTATGCCAAGGACTTAGCTGAGTTTGTCAGAATTCCCACAAATGGGATGGTCCTCCAGAGTTGTCCTGTTTTGAGGGGAGACATCAGCTTTTTAACTTCCATTGATGTGTGCTTCCCTGGGAAGAGGACCTCTCCTTTGGTAAGGAGGCTTTCTTTAGCTGATGCAATTCTGGGAGAGGGTTTGATAACTGAGAGATGTCAGCACATAATCTTCCCGATATCTGGTAGAGGAAATACTCTGGTCCTGAAGGCAGTTCTAGGTAGCATAGCACCGCGTCAACCATAAACAACTATTGTGCTTTTCTCTGATATGGCTAGACATGTGGATATTAATGATGGTTATGGTTTTGGTTCAGACATTCAGTGACATCAAGACTTCTGTGTTTCTCTTGGTCTTTATTCATAATCACAATAGGATGATTCTAACATCAAAATGAGCAAAGGGGAGAAGGGGATTCCCTTAATAGAAAAGCTAACACCAGCCCTAATGTCCTCCAGTGGATTTACCTTTGCTATTTGTTGCCTGTGATTAGTTACAGGGCACTCAAGATTGACTAATAGTCTGTAGAAGGACAATGCATTATCTTGAGGGATTAAAGTTAATTTCATGAGACTGAGAATATTGTTTCCCTGTGAGGTTTATGGATGATAAAGGAGAAGTGGGGAATGAATATGTTGAAAGCACAGAAAGCAAGACTAGCCACAGGTAATTTTATTCTTAACTTGTAACCACATTGACCTCTATATGGCATATACCTTATAGCCACTTCTGACCATTAGGGATGCAGAAGAAGGAAGATAGGAGATTTGGAAAAGACAAATAATACTTCCCTTAGACGAAGGCTAATCTCAACTGAACCCTCTGAAACCTGCAGAATAGAAGAGATGATGAAGAATAACATGAGGATGGAAATGAGAGCAGGGATAATATGGTGGATTTACATGGGACTTCTCACCTTATATGTAATAGGTAACATGCACATACACACTCTAAAGAAATCCAGTTCTGTGTAATAAGAACTAAACTTAGCTTTCCTTTATATCAATCTCTGCACCATCAGCAGCATTTAGCTTCTTGTTTGCTGTTTCCCAATGCTGATGTTTATTGGCATTGATCTGGGACAACAGTACATCTGTGGTCAATTAGCTCAGTGAGGCTTGTAAATGGAGTCACAGAGTGCTAGCGG
Source organism: Otolemur garnettii (assembly GCF_000181295.1). Classification (NCBI taxonomy): domain Eukaryota; kingdom Metazoa; phylum Chordata; class Mammalia; order Primates; family Galagidae; genus Otolemur; species Otolemur garnettii. The sequence continues at coordinate 9,132,037 of NW_003852404.1, forward strand.
TTTAGGGCTGACGAGACTTTGAAAATCGTCTAATGCGAACTCATCATTTTATACACAGGAAACTGAGGTCAAGAAGGAGCAAGTTGCTCAAAATAAACATAGGTATGAACTTTTAAAAAAGATTTCTTTCCTTTTTCTTCCCCCCATTAAGTAATAGTCCTGCATTTTGCTAGTCTTAAACTTCTCTTTGGACAGATTTGAGCAGAGCGTGATTCTGATTGTCACCAAAAAGGTTAAAAAGGTTCATTCACTTTCAGGAAAAAGAAATGTAGATAGCTTAAGTAATTTTCATGAAATTGAGGTCTATTTCATGTGCCAAAAAAGTCAAATGCTAGAAGAATCACCTTTTACAAAGTAATTATTTAAAAATAATACTTAATGTTTGTTACTAAATTCATAGAACAGTTAAAATTTTTCTGAATCAGCAAAATAAGACAGGTATTTAAGCAAGCATCTATTTTAACTTGGTGATGTTCCAACAGCCCAAATATAAACATAGATTTTAGTGGCAGAAGTTTATTTAATGGGAAAACCTATCCAAAGAGAAACATGTGTTTCATCTGTGGGGGGTAAATATCTATCTGCTATTAGGTTGGTACAGAAAGCCAAGAGTATGCAAAAAAAAAAAAAATCCACTGGATGGCCATTGTTTGTGATCCAAGCAAAAGAAATATTTGAAAAAAAATGGAGGTGGGTCAATTGCTTTTCAAAATGCTACATTGACAAAAATTTGTATGGGGATTGGTTAGTTCAACAACTGAATAGCATTCTTCTGTTATTGGATGTGCTACTTTTGGGAGTATAAACAGAGTTCCAGCATGGGCGAGTTGGCAAAGAGTGTTAGATGCATACAAAATGTAGTGTGCATATACTGCAAGGCTTTGATAATTCAAAACAGGCAATAAGAACCTTAGCAACTGCAGCGTGTTTCATGTGCACACAAGGTCTCTAGGGCTGTTGAAATAAGTGAAGTTATTTGCCCTTCTGATATGTATAACAAACCTCTATATTTTATAGCATTTCTCTTTGCTATTTTATCTGTCTAGTCTTAATAGCTGATTGTCGATCCAACCTTTATATTCTGTCTTGTTCTGGAAAGATAAAAGTCATATTGGTTCCATAATAGCCTAATTTTATTATGTTAAGACTGTAAAGACAGATGTGGCCTCCGGTTTGCTTTATAGACAAGTAATGAAAGAACACAGAGCTGTCCCAAACTAGTTCTGTCTTATAGGCAACTTACTTGATCTGACCTTGGTTCCTTTGATTATAAAATGAAGATTTTTAACAAAGAATCTCTCCAAAGTCCCCTCTTAAACATAAAATTTTATGCTATAAATTTTAATCAGAATTAATACATATTTTCAACACAGATCAACTCTTAAATGCATGTATAGAAATAACACTCTTTGGAAATCAAGAAGGTGGGAGGAGGAAGGAGGAAATGGGGAAATTCATACCCAACATGTACCTTATCTCGGTGATGGGCACACTTACCACACTGATTCAAACTGTATGAAAGCAATATATGTAACCAAAACATTTGTACCCCTG
>NW_003852404.1:9134082-9186612 GCF_000181295.1 Otolemur garnettii
CTTTGACTCTGAGGTTCAGTATGGAGTCATCAATTAACTCATCATATTTTCTTTTTAATTTTAAATTATTCTTTAATGCAAAGTCTCTGAATCTTCTCAATAGTTTTTCTTTTGGTTTCACTCGAAGTCTCTCATGAATTTACAGTCAGAATGTGCCTCGTCTGTAGAATGTGCCTTTCTCACTCTAGAATGTGCCTTTCACAGAATGTGCAGTTGTGAACAGCTCAGCTGGAATATGCCTTTTTGGGACAAGGTCTTAGGATCTCTCCAGACAGGTTCTCCATCTGTGTAACTGGACATTTTTCATGGATGTTCAAGGTTCCTAAATTTTAAAATTAGAAGGTGACAGACTTTCTTTCACTCTCTTTTTTAAAATTTCAGATTAATATAAGAGTACAGTTGGTTAGCTTACATTCTTTGCAGTTAGGTAAATTCCACCATGTATTTGTGCCCCTCCCCAGGAGATGGGCCATATATACTTTGATTGTGCTGCTAGGTGAGAACACACCAATCCCTCTCCCTTCTCCCTCTGCCTCCTCCCCTTCCCCCAACTTGAATTTGTTTCTCTCTCAGTAACATCCTTTCTTAAGGTGTTCAGAATTAGCTCAACATTCTTTGTAGACAGGATATATGGATATTTTGGGAGGCTGGGTCTTTGGACCATCTTAGGAGACAAGCTACCACAACCTGCCAATATATATTTAGTTAGTGGTATCTGGCATGTTTTTCTTAGTTAATTCTGTAATGTGGATTCAAGATAACACTCTTTGCATGTGTTCTAACAGCTCTAGGTTGTAGACGGTGGTTAACCTTGCTCCTTATGCACACCTCACTACTCATTTTGAGGTATAGCAGAACCTTCATAGTTGACCACCTCCTTATATTGACCACTTCCTCCAGTTGACCTAACTTAGGTAGACCAGACATGCACCACATGTACTCAATAGAAGTTCCTTAGGTTGACCACCTCCATACCTTGACCAGTTTGTTACAACCCCTTGGGTGGTCAACTTATAGTTTGACTGTATTTTAAAGTAAATTACAGAAGATGTAAAAACATGGATTTATATTCTTATTATTTTAAATTTTTACAAATCAGAATAAACTAGTAAAATTATACTGTGAAAACACTAGAGAAGTAGTTGAAACAAATATGAAATTAATTGCACTTCTATATAAAAACCAAGGTAAATTAGAAAGGAAAACACCAACCCTAAAATTAAAAAAAAAGGAAAAAACCTGGGAAAATGAATAAAAAAATGCTCAAAAGAGTTAACATGAATAGATAACATGAATTTTAAAAAATGGCTAATTTAAAAATAATGTTATAATTATAAAAAGAAAAACAGACTGATAGAAAAGAAAACACTTTTAAAGCAAAAACTCTGGACTTGGTCTTACACTGCAGATGGATTTCTGCAGGTGTTGATTTTAGAAAATCTGAGCACAGTAGACACAGGGTGTCACAAAATAAACTCTTTCGAAGTTTGTAATTGATTTCTGTTCAAATTAATATTGTAAAACTTATATAAACAATCAAGATCACATACTTGATGAATATCATATTTATAGGAGTAACATTTTCTACAAGATGTTGTAACTAAAGTTATTTCTTGATTATTTGGAGAGGATTATCCCATTGTGAGTTTATTATCCTGGAATCTGTTCTCCACTCAAATCCTTGGCCCTAGCACATGCCGATCAAACTCTCAGCCTTCCACTGGCTGTGATTTCTTTTCCCTTCTCTAGGCATGTTTAGATGAGAAACAACAGGGGTCATAACTCTTCAACAAAGTCTTCCCTCGATGTTACAGTCCATCATCAGCTCGTCCTCCTTGCTCTGGTTACTGTCACGTGGAACCACTCACTTTGGATTCTTAGCCATCTCTTACTGTTACATCTTTGTTATTTTTTGTATTGAAATCTTCTCATTAAGATTCTTAATCTCTTACAACTAGAAAACAAGCCTTGTGTCTTTTATGTCTCCTGTACTTCGAACACTGCAAACATATTTTAAGACATTTGCCAAATAGAATAAAATCTCACCTTTCTCATTTATCTTTTTCTGTTACCCTAATTTTGACTGTATATTTTCCACTAGATTCTCAATTTGAAGTCAGCAATGAAAAAAAAAAGATCTGCAAAATAATATGAATATATACCATGATACTGTGTTCTTTAAAGAGTTGGATATTAAAGAGATGTTCATGCATGCAACTCCCCATATTCAGCTTCTGTACATTAAAAAACAATGAAACATTCTATGCATTCCTTAACTAAGCCATCTACTGTGGTCATGTTAAATTATATTTTAGAAAATGTACTGTGTTTTAGATACTCACCAAAATAACAGCATCTACCAGCAGTCCATAAGAACTCAATCCCAGCTCCAATAACACTGTAAATTTAGATGTTTCATTGGACAGAGCACGTAACTAATCTAGATGTAGCAGTTTAGAAGAGCAGAGAGCGTGATGAAGCATTGCTGTGTGGCTATAAGCAGGAACATTACTGAATGAGTAGTCCAGCTGACTTTGCATTCAAGAAGCTATTTAAATGTAAATGTTATTAAATTATTTTCTCCATAATCTTCATATATTATTAGCTATTATTCTAAGTCAACAAAAATATTCATTTACTACATAAAATCTACCTTGAAGAAAAAAAAAACTTTAATCAATTCTTATCACTTATGCAAAATTTTCTACACAAAAGACTTCAAATGACTTTTTATCTCTGGATGGAAAGAAAAAATTCATAAGTTCGGATGTCCTTATTGACAATAAATCCTTGCTGCTAATATTTAAGGATGTGCCACCAAAAAAGACTAAGACAGGAAGTGAAGCAGAAAACCCTGTAAAGCAAACGCAGACTCACATTTCAATTTCCAATTACCTCAAACAAGCAATCGCATTTTTGTGACAGACCAATGTCAAACTTCCATAGTCACTGAAGAGATGCTATGATAGTTTTATGATTTTGGTAGCAACTAAATAAGGTCAAAAAAGAAAATTCTTTCAAACAGCCAAGTTTCAGACTTCGGCCATGACTTAGCTGTAGTGCCTTGCCCTCAGGCCACATGAAGAAAAACACTCAATAAACGCACCACTCAAGTTCACTCGAAGCCGGGATATCAGCATTACTGAATGCGGCCTTTACTTTTGCTACAGAAAATTATCATTTGCTGTTGTACCACTAACTTTCATCGAGTACCTTTCATTTGCTATTCACCAGTAACCTGTGCTTGAGTTCAATTCTTGTCCTAGCTGTAAAAATATGTGTTGTATACCAGCAGTTCCCTTTGCGGAGGGGCAATGGTCTTTGCGTGTGTGTGTGGGGGGGGGACTTTCACCAGCCTTTCAAAATATTGCTTTTGGGTGGGAGTTCACGTTTTGGAAAAATATTATATTTTGATGATATGGTTAATTATATCTTAGATAAATTTAGAGAGTCCGGAATCATCAAAATTTTGATCTTTCAGTTTAGTCCTTTCCATCACTATATATCGTTCTGCAAAATGTTAACCTTTCAATTTGATCTTAGTTTCTTTTGAATGGCTAGCATGGTACAGGTAAGCCATAAATTGCATTATTGCACACTAAATACTTTCAAAAAGCATGGTAGGAACTAGCTAGTGCAAGAACTATTATTTATCCTAATTGATCCCAGCTGAGCTTGGAAGGGAGTCTAGCCCAAGAGCCTTCAAAGACTTGCCAAAAGGCTGTCAGATTTGATAACTCACACCACGTTGAACTTGGCTCGGAGAGGTCAGTTACAGAGTGAACACTAAGCTCCCCCCGATATCCAAGCCTGCTTAAAAATGTAGAAACACTGCCAGCTTTCTTGCAAGCCACTAGATTTTCAACTTTGTTTTAAGAGGCTCATGTTTTCTTGGAACTAGGGATGGGCTGGTAAGCAACAAGAAGACGTTCCCATGTGCAGCTACGGAGCAGCTGTAGCTGTCCTGTGCTCTGGGAGGCATCTGTTTTTGTTAAAACATGGCTTAGGCCTTGGCTTACAGATTTAGGATGAACTGGAGAGATAACAAAATCTTACATTGTGCTTATATGATTGATTAACTGAATGCATCCATGAATTCGTATTTTATTGTTCTATTAATCTTTTCACATGTAATTCTTCACTTACAGATTATGCAAAATTGGTTGTTGTTCTGCTGTCTCAAAACTCCAGCTGAATGATTTTTAGAGTTAGTGCAATTTATAATGTTAAGTTTTAAGCACCACAAAGAAAAGAAAACAATATCTGTCTATTCATTGTTATGGCCTCTTTGCCTAACAAAATCCCTGGGCTCATGGTGGGATATCAAGAAATATTTGTTGGATGAATGAATAAATGAGGATATAATTGCATGAATGAAGAAACTGGGCAATCAATTTTAAGGCTCTTCTTTTTGTCTTAGTTCAACAAACCTCTTCACTCTCATCACATTATAAGGTGTCTTGACAGAAATATACTATTTGGACCATACATTCACAGCATTCTCTTTACATTTTGTTGGCAGTTTTCTAGAACTTTCATATATTCATGAATTCTTTTTTTTTTTTTTTTTTGAGACATAGTCTCACTATGTCACCCTCAGTAGAGTGCTGTGGTGTCACATCTCACAGCAACCTCAAACTCTTGCCTTAAGCGATTCTCTTGCCTCAGCCTCCCAAGTAGCCGAGACTATAGGCGCTCGCCACAACGCCTGGCTATTTTTTTGTTGCAGTTGTCATTGTTGGTTAGCAGGCCCTGACTGGGTTTGAACCCGCCAACTTCTGTGTATGTGGCTGGCCCCATAACCACTGAGCCATGGGCACCGAGCCAATTCGTGAATTCTTTTAAAAAAGAATTTTAGAAATCGAGAATTGTACACTAAAAGTGTTTTTCCTCTCCATTTTCTAATTTGCGTATATGCACAGCATCTCTATATTTTGAATATGGTTATCTGAAATCTGGCCTATACATCGTGATGGATTAAAGAGGGCCACACGTGTTTTCTTCTTCTTCCCTGTGAATGTGGGCAGGCCTCTGACCGCCTTGGACCAATAAAGTGCAGCAGAACTGACACTGCGTCTAAACAGACGGGTCTAAAGAGACGGGCAGCTTCTGTCATTACCTTGTTTTGGTATGCGCTCACTTAGAAGCCACCTATCAGGTAAGAAATCCAGGTGACCATCACCTCTTGAGGAAGCGCATTCTTTCCAGACGGAGAGGGAGAGAAAACATGAAGAAGCACATAGTGCCAGACGTGTGAGTGAACCCTCGTTACCTTCCCATAGTGAAGGAAGAGAGTGAAGGGTGCTAATGCCACATGGCAGAAAGCACATTATTTCCAGACGGAGAGGGAGAGAAAACATGAAGAAGCACATAGTGCCAGACGTGTGAGTGAACCCTCGTTACCTTCCCATAGTGAAGGAAGAGAGTGAAGGGTGCTAATGCCACATGGCAGAAGATCGCACAGCTGATTCGTCTCATAACCCTAATTCATGGTCACATGAGTGTATAAAGAGATTGCTAGTTAAGGCAAAGTGTTGAGACACTTTATAGCAGGCATCTTCAAACTACGGCCCGTGGGCCACATGCAGCCCACCTACGACATTTATCTGGCTCACCGGGTGTTTTACGGCTGCTTCCTGTCCTGCTTAGCAGCCAACTTGTCCCATGGCCAGCAGTCTGGCCCTCCAACAGTCTGAGGACAGTGAACTGGCCCCCTGTTTAAAAAGTTTGAGGACCCCTGCTTTATAGTTATATATGTTAGTATATATATTAGCTTGTACACTTGAGGAAAAATGAGAAGTAATTCCATAGTAGAGTAAAACTTTTAATATAATTAAATCCTTCTGTGGATAGTAATTCATGCCAATATGTATCTATAATATTAAATTTCACCATCTTTTAAGGGTCCAATGCACTGAACATTTATCGTGCCATTATAATGCTTCACATTAAAAAGTGAAACTTTAAAAGTATGGCATGAAATTTGTATTTTTACTACAGTTTATTTTATAAACTTTAAAAAGAACACAACAAATGGCTATAGTCATATGAGATTTTAATTGATGACATTCCCTGTATAATAGGTAGACAGATGTCCCTGGTGTCAGGGGCATGCGTCCTTTCATGTGGAGTTCTACTTAGTAGATCCACTGACTATTATTGTTTTCTTTATTTATTATAAAATATACACACTGATTAGTTTATTCATTCTTTTTTTTTTTTCAGTAATATTTAAGGGTCACTGCAGGTTAAAGTCTGTACTTGGAGTCTTTTATCAATAGGAACAACATCCCTGAAATGGCTTTGCTGACACATATTGGTCCTCTTCGGATCAGCATTTATCTGGTTTAGGGGCAGATCCTCCTTTGCCTCAGTCCACTCACATTTATCCATTTTGAAAATTATTGGAACTCCATCACAAAATGGTCAAGGAAGGAAGAAAGTGACAATTTTCAAATACTGATTATTTAAATCTCCCCTTTAGCATATCATTGGACAAAATTATGTGGATATATTTTTTAGTTACTTGAAAAACAAGAAAACCGTTATTAAGGGAAGTGGTTCTCCCTGCCCGCCATACAGTTGAAAAACACTTTCCTCTGTGAGTTGATTCAGAATGATCTAAACCAACTATTAATGTAGCAATTACTATCATATAGATGTGTTAGGCCGAAGCTATAAGAAATGTCGTAGCTCTCCTTGTTATCTTCGTGTCTGGATTAGTTAGGATATGAGTTTGAGTGAAAGAATGATCTCGGATGTGAGCAGAATTAATATGATAGGAGTTTGCTTATTCTCCCTTTTGTAAAATTCTAAGCAGCTTCTCTGTGCAAAGTCAAAAGGAATTCAGGTTACCTCTAGTCCTCTGTTTATTGACTCTGGTACTTCCTAGGATGCTGTACTTTCCTTCGGGGTTCAATATAAGAAGTGAGAAGTGGAAAAAAATCAAGAAGATGGTATATCTTGCCCTCCAAGGGCAGATGGATGCATAACCTTACCCACGTCTTACTGTAAGAGTTAGTCACGTGGTCATGCCCAGATGCAAAGAGGGTTTGGAACGTGATCTTTATTCACTGTACCTGTGAATAGACCTACAATTTATTTTACTGCAGGAGAAGGGGAGTCTGGATATTTAGAGACAGCTAAGTGTGTTTGCCACATTATTCATCACTTATTCCATTCTCCAGGACCATGTAGCAGAGAGCTGACATTTTCTGCCTTCATGGTTGTCTATTTAGTTTGGGATGCTATGAAGAAATAACAGAGTCAGAGTGACATAAATAATAGAAATTGATTCATCACAGTTCTGGCACCTGGAGGTTTGAGGTTGGGGTGCCAGGACAGTCAGGTGCTAGTGAGGCCTGTCTCCTGCTTTGCAGACAGCTGGCTTTTCACTGTCTCCTCACAAGGCAGAAGGGAAGAACATCAGTGTCTTCAGCCCTTACAAAGACACTAATCCCATTCCTGAGGATGCCCTGCTTACCATCCAATCTCTCCCCCCAAACTCATCATATTTAGGAATTAGGCTTCAACTCATGAATGGGGGTACTGATAAACAGTCAGACCATAGTAATGATGACTCCTAATCAAAATGAAAAAGCCAAATAATAATATGACATCTGCCATTGGTGAACATCTCTCTAGACACTTTGTGCCCCGTGATCTTTTATGCTTCCTGGGATGATTTCCCACATACCATGCCCAGGTACAAGCATACCCTTCCCAAGATGAATCTGAGTACTTTTAGAGAATGTGTGTGAATATTATTGTGTATTCAATTCAAAATATAAGTACTAACATTCCTTTTCTTGTCCACATTTTGTGTGAGATTTTTTTCCACATCTTGCTTGTAAGTGAAAATGAATTTTCTCTGATAGCTAAAATTCTCACTCTCTTTCTGAGACCCTTTCCCCCCTCAGTAAGGAGGAGACATCAAAGGTTGTTTAATCATGGTCACCAGTTTCAAGCACGTTTTCTTTCATCATCCTCCTTTAAAAATATTTTTTAGCACACCATATATTCTCTCCATCCTAACAGCCACCAGCCTATGACCTCCTGACATTCTTGTTTCTTAGATACTCGCCTCACAATTTTTCTCTCAATTCCAATTCTGTTACCCACGTCATCATCCTGATGGATGGTCCTGCTAGCACACTGGCTCAGAGTCCCTGCACTCCTGGAAAGCCAAGGTCTCTTCATTTTCCTTATTACTGCCGGTCGTGATTGTAATCCTGATGGAAATCATCACAACTCTGTTCTCTACGATTCTGAATGCAGGCATTTCTGCTCGCTGAACATGAAGAATTTAACAAGAGGAGTTATTTTTAACTAACTTCATCACTGCAGCTTCCATAACCTACAAATCTTGTTCTTTTCTACCTTAATCCTAACCTCCACCAGCCCTTTATTCTCTAAGCCAAGTCTAATTCTGCTTTCACTTTCCTTCACTGCCAGCCAGGATGCCAGAGTTACCTTTGTCCTCTGTCACCCCTCACCTCCTGAGCACTGACCCTCAGGCCACACCACTGTGACTGCGTGACAGTTCCTTGTCATCCCTCTCCCTTGTCTGGCATCTTTACCTCTGCTCTCCATGTTGAAGTTGTTCATTTAACAAATTTCAGAAACATGCCTGCAGCACCCATTTCAAGTGCATGTTATTCTGATCATTCATTACTTTTTTTTTTTTCTTAAATCATTATCATGATTCTTACAGCAGGTGTTCCAAATGGACTTTCTCCTAATTTCCAGTTCCCCTATTCCCAGAGGAGCTGATTGTCTCCATCTTCAAGAATGCTGACATCATATGACAAGATTATTGTACCCGTATAGATCCATTTCAAAAACATATTGAGAGATTTGCCATGGGCCAGGTGCCAGAGATAGGTTATTAAGCCAGGGTTGACCTATTATAAATTTTATTTCTGAAAGGAGAAATGGATAAATAGTAATTTTGATTTATACAATTAAAGATTACAGCTGTGATTCTTAAATCTCTCTTTTCAATTTATCTTCATTTATTTTCTGCTTCCTACGTAAGAGAAATGAAGGTCTCTCTTCTTTCCAAAGCTGTCCCCTTCAATGATACACATGTCTTCTTATTTTCCACACAAAAGTTTCCCTCTTTTGGTCCACTGTTTATGGGGCTTCTCATCCTCTCCTTTTTTTTTTTTTTTTTTTTTTTTGCTGTGTTTGACTGGGGCTGGGTTTGAACCCACCACCTCTGGTATATGGGGTCGGTGCCCTACTCCTTTGAGCCACAGGCACCACCCCCTCTACTTTTCTTTCAATCTGCAAACATTCCCAAAGCTTAAGGTGAAAGTTGTCTTCCATGGGTCTGGTTATTTACTGACAATTTTTAAATAATTTTCTCCACTCTAAGAATAATTCTCTCATTGTACACTTAAAAATCAGCTTTTATCTCTACCACTTATTGAAGTTTGCCTTACCAATATTAACTAAAATATTTTTATTAATTCTTCATTTTCCCTGAATATCTTACCTCATGAAAGTATCTTCAATTCTGTCTCCCTTTTTTAAATAGCTCCTAGCAGAAAAAAATCTGCTTATCCTTTACATACTAGTTCGACTATTTCCCTTCTGAGAACATCCTGACGCCCGCAGCCTCTCAGAACGATCATGGCTGATTTTATTTACCGTTTGCTCATACTGCTCTCATAGCTATTTCTCCATTGTTTACATTTTAGGAAAAAAATCAATGTTATGAGAAAAAAAATGATAAGCATTAAACTTTTAGATTATAACGAATTCTTGGATTTTATATTTTGAGTTATAGGGTATGACAAGGTGAATTCAGAAATAAAGAGTAGAATGAATGGGTAGATTACTGGAAAATCACACTAAGCCTTCTGAGCTCTAATCTTATTGGTGATTCCTCACGCTCATTTCCCAATGCTATGTTTTTATTTGACTTTCAGCAAGAGCATTTTTCTTAGAAGCAAGAGAGGACTTGACTGACTATTTGATCCGATGTTAAGGAGTCTCCAAGATACTTGACATCTTTCATAAATTTACTATTTGTTTACCAAATTCTGATCTAATTTTCTAAAAACTTGAACCTGATCTATCTAACATTTATCTCCTCCCTGTGTATGTGTGTCCCTTAGATAGCTGGGACCTATTTAATAGCCTTCTAAAGTTGACATGTTCAAATCCTCAACTAAGTTAAACTAATTTGAAGAGAACAATTCAATGTCAGGACTGGCAATGACTCTCCTGAAACTTCATCCTTAGTTATCTTGAGTTGTGGAGATGACCTGTCTACAGGCTGTTTTTCCAGGGGAAGATACCCAAACAAAGGAAGAATCTTTCTTTACAACATTCTTTATTGTTATAGTTTTCTAATTCTAAACAGCAACATAGAGACTACCCTTAGGAGAAATTTCAGGTATATTGTTAATTATACTAGCTTTATTGAATGAGTGATGACGAACTCTTATTTTATTTTCCCTTTGATTAATATACTGTAGAGCAGAGTTTCTTTAGACTAGATTGAATATGATCCTTTCATCACCCTTACCAGACAGTTGATTATTTATCTATTCGGAGGTGATATTAGAGAAGTATAACAAGTTCTCTTCCACTGCATAAGTAAATTTGCTGACACCAAAGGTACACTCACTGTTCTACTAAAATGATCTTTTGGGGTCTAAAGGAAGCTTTTATATAATTAAGCACAATTGGATTTTAGAAAGATTTAAATCAACCCTGACTACCTTACATTTGGTTAACAGTCCATCCTATATTCTGAATTGTTGAAGGCTGCTGGCAAGCAAACTGAAAGTTGGCCTGGAAAAATTATCAAAATAATGCCATAAGATACTTCCAAATGAACTTAGTATACAGCTATTAAGTTAATTCAGTAGCAGCTTAAAACTATACTTCAGGAATAGAGAGGAAGGGGTTCACAGAAGATTTTGTTAGGAGGCTTTGGGCTGTTGCCATCAGGACCTTAAATAGATACATTTAGCTATCATGAAGTATGCAATAGCTTCTCCATCATGACAAATAATAGCGTTTTTTTTCTATGTTGAGGACTGACATCCCTATTTACTTGAGCATAAGTTTTAGAGTCTTTTGTCGGCATTTTATATAAATGAGAATTCTAAGACTTTATCTTATAAATCAATGAAAACTGGAGGGCTTCTACCACTGGAATTGTTTCTATTTCCTCTAATTTTATAACCCTTAATCATTATTTAATAACTCATCTTAAATCTATTTATAACGTTTCATAACCATATACTAGTCAAAATGTTTCTGGAAAAATACAAGTTCTTCCTTGAGCTCGTCAGCTCTAAGTGACTTGCCCCCTCATGTATTTATGTAGCAATTGTACGACCATCCTATGTCCCTCTGAACACCTAAAATTCAAGTGGATAGCAGTCTTAAGTGTGGGCCAAGAGGGAGAGCAACTGAACTTTTATGCAGTGCTGATGGAAATTTGAAGTGCTACTATTGGACTTGAATAAGAAGGGGCAGAGCAGCTTTAAACAAAATAACCTAAAAGTGAAAATAACCCAACTCTTTATTGCCAGGAATATGCAGCCTGTGGAATAATGCTCCATATTGAAAAAGATAGTTAAAATAACCTAAAAGTGAAAATAACCCAAATCTTTATTGCCACAGAATATGCAGACTGTGGAATAACGTTCCATATTGAAAAAGAATGAACTGCCCGTGCCTACAGCAGTGAAGATGAATCTCAGTAGCACCATGCTGACAAAGAGAAGCCATTCCCAAAGAGTGTTCACAGTGTCATTCCCTTTCCAAAGCATGTTAAAATAGATCAATTGTTTCCTGATGCTGGGAAAGAAAAAATGATGATTTGATATAAAATTTTAACTTTTAGTGGACATAATTATATGTGCATTTGTTAAAATGCACCAAACTATATATTTTAAGTATGTGCATTTTATTGGAATTTTGATTTAAATGATTAAAAAATCAATTCCTACTATAACCCATCAATAATTCTAAAGAGAAAACCTATATGATCATCTCAGGAGATGCCAAAATTCAAAAAACCTAATGCTTATTTGTATGGAAAAGCAAAGAAAAAGAAAGAAAAGTGTATAAAATTGAACTAGAAAGTTACTTTAAAAATGTGATCAAGAACAATTATGTGAAATCAAGAGCCATTGGTGTATATGATTGTGAAATGGTAAAGGTTTTGCAACTGAAACTAGTTACAAATTTTTTCTATTAAGAAGATATTTATCTTTTGGAAGGAAATAATTATTTGAGGACACATTGATTGACAATAGAAAACTCAAGATAGCTAATTAAAAACAGAAATCATTACCAAAAAAAGCCCAGTTAGGAAGGAGAACAAAACAAATAAAATGCTGACGTTTCCTGCCTAAGCGAGGAGTTGGAAGAATGTTATCTACACATAAATCAAATACACAAAATAGGTAAATCTTCATAGGGCACATGAAATATCTGTACAAAAATAGTTCTTGGCTGCGTGCCCGTACTCAGTGGTTAGGGTGCTGGCCACATGCACCAGGCCTGGTGTATTCGAAACGGGGCCCAGCCCTGCTAAACAAACAAACAAAAAAATAGCCAGGTGTAGTGGTGGGCACCTGTAGTCCCAGCTACTAAGGAGGCTGAGGCAAGAGGATCACTAGAACCCAAGAGTTAGAGGCTACTGTGAGCTATGATGCTCCATCACTCTACAGAAGGTGACAAAGTGAGACTCTGTTCCCCCCAAAAATAGTTCTTGTGAGAACTACAAGTCTTTATGTTTTTATGCATAATTGCAAATGTAATAAACTTTTTTAAGCTGTTTTTAAGTCTAAATTTTATCAAGTGCCTTACTTTCCTCTAGATTAATTTATACATTATGGTAGACATTCAGCCAGAAAATGAGGATTTTAGTGTGATGAAACTTTACTGTGAAAGGAACTGATACTCCCAAGATTGGAAATGAGCTTGGAAAAGAATTCCTCACACCAGATAAGACCACTGCCTGACATCATGTTGACTTTGGCCTGAATACCCAACTACACTGCTCCAGACTTCTGTCCCACAAAACTATGACCTCTGTGGTAATTAATTAAATGACAATAGAAAACTAATGTATTTACACATTGCAATCATTGTCCTGAGGAGACATTTTTATTTAACATTATAAGGCTATTTATCTGGAAGGAGAAACAGTTTTTAAAAAGTTATAAAGAATGAGGAAAAGTTAGAACAAAAATAACTGCACTCCAGATATTTTAGACATAATAAAATGTGGTTTGTCATCTCAATAATTCATGAATGCATTGTGAAAGACATTAGAAAATCCATACACATCTTCTGTTTTTCTAAATTCTTAATATATGATTAAAAATATATCTAAACCCATGAAACAGACATTTCTTTATTAAACAAAATGTGTTTGAATATTTACATAAGAAATAAAATAAAATTAGATTTGAACCACATACCAATAGGATAAATTACAGCTGAATTATGTACCTTATAAAAATTAAACCACAATAATCTAAGATAAAGTAAAATAAAATAAGCTTTGAATTTCCAATGACTTTCTATATGTAAAACAAAATGTGAAAAAAAGTTCTATATGGCAAAAATATAAATAAAATTAAAAAGACAAAAATAGAAATATTTTCAAGTAATATGTCTTTAATATAAAAGAAACTCATTGAGATCTATAGGAAAAGATGTTAGTGGACGCGAATAAGATTTTCCAGGACTAGTAATGGAAATGGGTAAAATCATGTGAGTTGCAAAATGAACTAATAAAAATACCAGTTTTCATTTATTAAATTGATAGCATATTATTAAACCAATAATACTGAGATAGATACAATATATACAATTTGATTCAAGAGTGTTAAAGCACTCCCATCTTTTGACAAAAGTAATTAAACTTCTAGAAAATCTATCAAAAGAAAATGATCAGAAACGTGAAAATTATCCATAATTAAGGTAAGATGACAGTAGAAAAAAAACCTAAATATCTTATATTAGAGAAACTGGACAAATAAGTTATAGTATAGCTAAATGACAGAATGTTTTGTAGCTCTTAAAATACTTCAGATAGTAATAAATTACATGTAAAATTTGCCCACGGTTTGTTAAGATAACTGGAAAATATGGATGATTATGTTAGGCTTGGAAGACTATAAGAATTAATTTCAGGCTGGGCACAGTGACTCAAGCTTGTAATCCTAGAAGTCTAGGAGGCTAAGGTAGGTGGATTGTCTGAGCTTACAGGTTCAAGATCAGGCTGAGCCAGAGCGAGACCCCATCTCTAAAACTAGCCAGTTGTGGCTGGCACCTGTAGTCCCAGCTACTGGGGAGGCTGGGGCAATAGAACCCCTTGAGTTCAAGAGTTTGAGATTGCTGTGAGCTATGATGCCCCAGCACTCTACTGAGGATGACAAAGTGAGACTGTCTCAAAAAAAATTTTTTTTTCTTTTGAGTTTTCTTTCATAGCATTTCTATAGAACACCTTTTTTAATTTTTAATTTTTAAGTCATAAATGAATCTACATAAAGCGTTACTGTAGATAGCCTGCACTCTTGCTACTTAACGTGTGATGTAATACATCGGCGTTGGCATCTGCTGAGAGCATGAGAAAGGTAAAGCCTTTGGCAGGGGTTGAGGAGGAGCGGGGATGCTACTTAAATTCTGGTGGTACTGAGGATCATGCTGAAAATTTTGTAAGGTTCAGAAGGCAAGGTTTTAATTCTCTGCTTATTAAGATTTATAATATTTATTCATATCTTCCATGTGTTTTCCTTCAATATCATTGTATTGTAATCATTCCCATGTTTTAGCAAAGCAAAGTACTTTTTAAAAGAAAGATGTACTAGTATTTGGACCATGGCTTTTAGATAATGGTGGCCTTTATACAAGCCTCCTATTTTTGTTTATCAAAAATGGTGATGATATTATTAGTGGCCCTAATATGTAAAGGTTAATTTTTCTTTGAATGGAAATGTAGAATATTTTCTTCTTAGACCCATATACAGTTAATTTCGCAAATAATTAAATAGGGCATTCTCCACAATTGAATTTTCTAAATTAAAAAGCTTCATCATTAAAACAAAGTTAAAGGGCTCTGCTAATTGTTCATTTCTTAGGGACTCAGAATTTTAATCTGTGTATTAAAATTTGTGATTTAAATTCTCCACTGACATGCTGCATCCTTGGCTTTTACAGAGATATGTGAAAAGGGGATTAACCCGATAACATTGACCATGATGTTATGCAACTAGCATAATACAATTTCCCAAGGAAAATATCCTCCTGCTAGGAAAGGAAAGGGGAAGATCTCCTTCCTTTTACCAAACTATGAGAATTGTTGAAGATGAGCCATGTTGTGTATTGAAATGCACTTTATCTTAGAGCTTTGAAACTCAGAGATAATGTAATACTAAAAATCTAGTATCTGTTTGTTTGTCTTGGATGTTTTGTAGGCATACCTTTCTTCATTTATATGCCTTTGACTTTTATTTAACTTATGCGTCTCCCTCATGTGTAAGAAGAAACAATATTTATCATGGAAGGTTATGAGAATTAAATAAAGTGAGAAACTTTCCTTGAGAGCTCAATTCGCTGTCAGCTATATGCTGACATTCTGTAAGAAGCTGCAACTATGATTATAAATTTTCTATGTTCAAAATATTTTGGGCCGAGTGTGGTGGCTCATGCCTGTTATCCCAGCGCTGTGGGAGGCCGAGGCGGGTAGATCACCTGTGCTCAGAGGTTGAGACCAGCTGAAGACCCGCCTGAGGCAGAGTGAGCCAGAGTGAGACCCCATCTCTACAACAACAACAAGAAGACAGGAGGAAGAAGTAAAAAAAAAAAAAACAAAAAACTTCAAAGTAAGATAAGTTGAAATAAAAATATTAAAAAAAAAAACAACAAAATATTTTGAAAATGAATCCAATATGTATTTATGGAAGTGGATTAAATATTGTAATTTTTATAAAAATTATTTTAGAAACTTCTTAAAGGAATTTCTTCTAAATAGTCCAATATATTTTCAAACTTATATTTTGAGATTTAAAACATAATTAAAAGAGGCATATTAGTTTGGTTTCTTGACCATTAAGCTTAAATTATGTGCAAGGTACCAATCAACCACAAATTGAAATTTTTTTTTTTTTTTGGCCAGGGCTAGGTTTGCACCCACCACCTCCGGCATATGGGGCCAGCACCCTACCCTTCTGAGCCACAGACACTGCCCCCACAGATTGAATTTGAACAGTTGAGGAGAAAGAATAAACCAGTGCATACATTTTGATTTCAGTTACATACTGATCTAGGAATTAGAAGACCTGAGTTCTAGGCCTCAATCTTCCATTAACAAAAAACTGTAGTATGTGAATTTTAGTTTCCCCATCTGTACTATAAGAGAATAAAACTAGGTTTTTGCTAAACATCTTCTGACTCAAAATTTTAAAGTCATTTATAGCTCTTTAATCTTAATGTAGGTTCTTGAAGTGAAGAACAAGGACATTGGGTAGTGCCCATGGCTCAAAGGAGTAGGGTGCCAGTCCCATATGCTGGAGGTGGCGGGTTCAAACCCAGCCTCAGCCAAAAACTGCAAAAAAAAAAAAAAGAACAAGGACATTTATTTTTCTTATTTCTCTTATGTTACTTAAAACATATATTGAAGGTTTTAAAATATTTGCATTCTAAAAGTCTGTATTATGAAAAAGATTTTGGCAGAATATGGTTATCTCTGACAAACTATTCCAGGAATATTTAATGTTTTTCAAATATTTTGGTCATTCTTTTCAGAAGGTGATAGCTTATCTTTGCACCTTAGATATGGTTTCTGATTCAACTATTTCCTCAAGAAGCTGAAAATTTGAGGACAGCGAGAATCTAATGGGGAGATTTAGCCAAAAGCACAGAAAGCCTTCAGCAGGAAGCAAGTTTAAGTTCAAATCTAAAAACCTGACCTCTTACTCTCTATATGTATGTATATACATACGTATATTTGTATGAATCATCTGACTTAATAAAGTATTATCTAATTTGCTATATAGAGAGCCAGCCTGTATGTTTGAAAGAGGGAAATTATGTTCAAGGCCAGAGTATGTGATTCTGTTCCTTGAAATAATAATATGGAGATTGATATATGTCCACAAAACCAAAACTGGCTGTCAAGACTGTGAGAAATTGGGGTTTGCTTGAGCATGATAATGAACTTAAAATTGCTAAAATAACATTTTATTTTTGATTTAAGTTAAAAACATATTGCTTTGTAAATGAGTGTATATAAAATAAACTCTAGGGTCTAGACCATGGAATGCATACTAGTAGGACGGTGATGATATTTGGACCAGATGGAGCTTTTGGGTGGCCTTCCAAGTGACACCCAGTGTAAGATCCATTGCAGCAAGTTAATTATGGAGATTCCTAAAAACCATGGATCAATACTATGAGGTTTGTATTACACTGAAAAAATAATAGTATTGTAGACATACTCAAAATAAGTATTAGGAATTGCTTAATGACCTATGTCAAAATAGTTTATATTAGGTATTAATTGGGCTTTAAAACCTGAACTAAAAATCAACTTGAATAAATATGAAAAATCATTTTCCAGATTGGGGCAAATCAGATAATACATGTCAGATTTAGTTTTAGTTCTCTAAGAAAAAGCAACAAAAATTCTGAATATTTCTCAAACAGATCCTCTTTTTAGTAGAACTTTTATAAGATCATATCCATCTAAGTAGAAATAAATGTAATCATCATACATGATTTCATTAAGTATGAACTCCCACCATAAGTTTTAAACAATAGCAGACTAAAGATGTATCATCATTGTCAGATTTGCATAGAGCTGCCATTTTGAAAATGTCTTATGCATGTCACATGTGGAATTCTTTGACAAAATTGCTCCTTTCAATAAGCATTTACAAAAGAATTTCCCTGACAGGACCACAAAGCTCTTTCACTTGTAGTTATAAAGTTTTTGCTATTGTTTCCAACATATCTATACTGCATATAAAGTTAGCTAATATCCCGCAGATATAACTATAGCTGCAACAATATCATGAGACAAGAATTATACTATTACTGAGAAATAGAACTATACATATGTCCCAAATTCCTTGCTCTTTTTTTTTTTACTGTATTTATTTATTCATTTAATTTTTTTATTTTTTCAGGTTCATTGAGGGTACAAAGAATTAAGTTACACTGTTTGCATCAAACCATGGGATGTGACTTCAAAATTATTTCATATCAATGAAATTAATTGACAAAACATAAAGATATTAGAAATATAATACATTCCAGTGATTAATTTTCAATACAGCCTCACGCATTGTCTGACTGTGAGCATATTCACTGCTAGCAGCATCTTTCCTCAATTTAGCTCTCATACGTCAAGTCATGGTCCTGTGTTTTCACATATAAAATAAATGACAATATTGTAGCATACCCCTCTGTGATAAGTGTACATGTTAGTTGAAGTGAAAATTATTCCAGTTGCTTTATACTATGACCAGCATAAAGATAAGCCACTGGCTTTTGGCTATTTTGTGTCCTTGTCAATGCTTATTATTTCAGGCCAGGTCCAGTGACTCATGCCTGTAATTCCAGCACTCTGGGAGGCTGAGGCAAGAGGATGACACAAGCTCAGGAGTTTCAGAGTTCCAGAGCAACCGGTGCGAGAGTAAGACCCAGTATCTACCAAAAATAGAAAAAATTAGCCAGGCATGGTAATGTGAGCCTATAGTCCCAGCTACTCAGGAGACTGAGGCAGGAGAATTGCTTGAGTCCAAGAGTTGGAGGTTGCTGTGAACAACAATGATGCCACTGCACTCCACTTGGTGTGACAGGGGAATCTCTGTCTTAAAAAAGCAAAGCAAAACAAAAATCTTATTGTTTCACTTAGACATGTATAGCTTTAAGATTTCCTGAACTGTAGGATTTAGAGGGCCAATAATCAAAATTATAATCTTATCCTTTTTTATTTGATCACACTTTTGGAAATATAACTTAATAATGGCTTTATAGAAAAATATTTGAAATAATATAAATTATACTCCAAAAAACTTCACCTAACACATGATCCCCTACGGTGCTTTAACATCGTAATGTTAATTTATACTTCTTGTAAGGTAATACGCATTTTATAAAATGTGCTTTAGGTATCTATATTAGTACATTTCACTGCCAGCATATTTATTCTTTAGGATACTTTTCATTGCATATTTTATTTCTTAAATGTATTATTCATAGTATACACAGTGGAATAATGTAAGTAATCTTTTCATGACTGAAAGTCATTTTATCATCATCAGCTAATCTAGAATGTTTGGTTCACAGTGCCAAAAATTTTCTGCCCTACAGCAGCTACTAGACCAAGCAAAATGTAAGGAGAACTAATTAGCTCCAGGATGAATCTATAAATGTTGAGCCAAATTATCAAAATTCTTTGGTTCTCCATGCATTTGTGCTGCTTATTTTATTCTCCATTTTTTTGCCAAGAAAAATAGAATGAATTAAGTTTATACAATAATTTCAGTAAGGTCTTTAAAAAGTTAGTCATATAAAACAGACTATTTAGGTAAGCACCCATTTCACATTGGCTTACTACAATGAACTATATCAGATAGTTTGTCTTCAGCAAATGTAGAGCAATTTACCAGTTAAACTAGACATGTAATTTCATTCAGCTCATAGAGAATATCTTACTAAAACTTAATCTAAAACCATTGGAAAGGACTTTCACAAAAACATCATGTTCATTAACAAGGACATTATTTTCTCTGATGGTTTCTTTTTTTCTTTCTTTCTAAAAAGTAGATGTAAAATTAATGTGTTTTAAAACAACAGAAGTGTCTGCTTTGTTGACAAAGATCGATTCAGGGTAGGTAGTTGAATATCCGGGTCTCTTTTCTGTTTGCCAGGCCTATGTATCTATTTTTTATACCAATATCATGCTGTTGTGGTTACTAAAGCCATATAGCATACCTTGAAGTCTGGTAAGGTGATGTGTCCAGTTTTGTTCTTTTTGTTTAAGATTGCTTTGGCTATTTGGATTTTTTTCTGGTTCCAAATGAAGTATAGAATTATTTTATCTTCATCTGTGAAGTATGACTTTGGTTGCTTGATGATTGCATTACATTTTTAAATCCCTTTGGGCAGTATGGATGTTATAACAATGTTGATTCTACCTGTCCATGAATATGATGTTTTCCTATTTATGTGTGCCCTCTGTGATATGTTTCCTCAGAGTTTCATAGTTTTTCTTACGGATATCATTCACCTCCCCCTTTAAGTGTAGTCCTAGATATATTATTTTCTTTGTAGCTATTGTGAATAGTATTGAGTCTTTGATTTGACTTTCAGCTTGACTGTTATTAGTATGTAGAAAAGCTAGTGATTTATTTACATTGACTTTGTATCCTGAAACTTTGCTGACAAGAATGCACAATGGTAAAAAAGCCTATGCAATAAAGGGTGCTAAGAAAATTGGATAGCTACATGTAGAAGAATTTTTGCATCACTTGCAAAAATTAATTCAAGATAGCTAAAAGATTTAGTTCTAAGGTACAAAATAATAAAAATTCTAGAGAAAAATGTAGGAAAAACTCTTCTCAATATTGGCCTGCGCAGATAATTAGTGAAAAACACCCTAATGGCAACCATGGCAATAGCAAAATTTCAGAATGAGATTTGATTAAACTAAAAAGCTTCTGCACAGCTAAAGAAGCAAGCAACAGAGCAAACAGGGCAAAACCACATTGTTGTGGTTACTATAGCCTCACAGTGTACTTTGAAGTCTGGTGAGGTGATGTCTCCAGTTTTGTTCTTTTTGCTTAAGATTGCTATTGCTATTTGGGCTCTTTCTGGCTCCAAGTAAAACATAGAATCTACAAAATGGGAGAAAACATTTGCAAGCTACACATATGAAAAGAGCTAATAACCATATTTTTAAAAGAACTAAAACAAATCAGCAAGAGACAACCCTAGTAACACCTGGGCAAAGACATGAAGAGATGATTCTCAATAGAAGCAAGACAAATGGTGAAGAAACACATGAAAAAATGCTCAACATCGCTAATCATCAAGAAAATTCAAATTGAAACCATAATGAGATATCACTTTACTTCAGTTGGAATGGCTTTCATTTAAAAGTCCACAAATAATAGATTTTGGTTTGTTGTAGAGAGAAAGGAATGCTTATACGCTCTTGGTGGGACTGCAAATTAGTACAACCTCTGTGAAAAACAGAATTTATATTCTCCAAGGAACCAAAAATAGACCCACTATTCAATCCAGCAATTCCACGGTTGTTTCTTTACCCAAAGGAAAAGAAGTAATTTTATCAAAAAGACACCTGCACACAAATGTTTTATTACAGCATAATTCACAATTGCAAATATATGGATTCAACCTAATTGCCTGTCAGTTTGTGAATGGATTAGCAAAATGTGGTTTATGTACATCATGGAGTACTACTCAGCCATAAAGAAGATAAATGAATACCTGTCGCAACAACTGGATGGACTGGAGACCATTTTCCTACGTGAAGTGTTGCAAGAATGAAGAAATAACGCATTTACGTCTATAAAGTTGGAAGTAGCCAATGACCACAGAAGTGTATAGAGGGAAGCAAAAGTCAGTGGAAAGCAACTGAGAGAGAGGACAGGAGGGGGATAAACCAACCTAATGAATACTGTGAACACTGTTTGGGTGATGGGCATACCTGCGACCAAGACTCAAGTATAACAAAAATGATCTATGAAACCTAAAACATTTGTCCCGCCCAATATTTTGAAAGTAAAAAAAAAAAAAAAAATTTGAGTAAACTATTTATTCATTCACAAAATATTACCATTGAAAGTATATGGAAAATTTCGTACCAAACTATTAATTGGTGGCATATAAAGACGGAGTGGTATTTAAGGGCAAAGGAGATGTGAAGGAATTTTCTTTTCTGGATATTTATAATTGCTATTTTTAATAAAGATAACATATTTACATGCAGGGAGAATGAGGACCAAAGACTTCATTCTTGGCAAGGGAAAGTACCCCCATAAAAGGGGAAAAGCAGAAATAAGCTGAGCAAGGCAGAATTTAGAACAATTTAGCTAGCTTCCTTTTAAACTAATAGCTAAATTACTTGTCTGAGAAGTTTCTGCTTTTACTGGATACCTGGCCTATGAGGGATATAGCTTGCAAACACCCTTGCTGGGTCTGTAAGCACTCTGAAGAACAATGGGCATAGCAGAAGCTGTGTGCAAGGCCTGGGAAGGACTGTTCACCAGGCCAACCCCTGCCCAGTCAACAGTCAACCACTTTCCAGAAGCAAATACCCATTGTGGGATTTGTATAATGGCCAGGGAAGAGATCAAGGGAATAGCTGGAGCCCTGAGATTTGGGCAGGAGAGCTTGTACCCGAAACATGGAGGGAAACATTTCCAGATGGAAAAAGAGGAAAATTCCTCTTTCCCATCAAGTCTTCAAAGGAGAACTGATGGCACCCCATCTGCTCTACAGAGAAACTAGAGGGGTCTAACCTCCCCCAAGGGATCTGTGTGCATGACCACATACAGGAGTCTCCCCCCGCATGAGGCTCAGGTTCCGGATTTCTCCAGGCTACCCAGACCCTTAAAGTTAATGATTATAGATAGAATAAGAACTAACAAGCGTACTTAGAGAAATTGCTGATGTTTTTATTCCCTTTCTCAACTTACCCCCTTGGCTAAATAAAAAAATAACCTTCAATAAAAGCTGTGGAACAAATACTCAGGGCCAGTCACTGAATCCACACAAGCTAGCAGTGTACCCCTGTGCCTACTTTTAAAACTGTTTTGTGTGTTCTGCCTCTATTCCTCCCTGCTTTTAATTTCATTTTCTTTCTTTCTTTCTTTTTTTTTTTTCCTAAGAAAGCTCTTTATTGGCAGGGGAGGGATGCTGCAGAGAAGCACTAAGGAGAAGAGAAAAGAGGAGAGAATGAAGAGGAAAGAAAGGAGAGAGAGAGGGAGAGAGAGGAGGAGAAAGAGGAGGAATGAGAAGGAAAAAAAGGCTTTTAATTTCATTTTCCCCAGTCAATCGCTGCCTGTTTCACAGGTCTTAAAGGACCCTGCCTCCAGGGCAAGACCCTAGCATTTACATATTACATAGTAATTTAATTATATGGTATTTTAAAAATAATAAAATAACATATAAAAATTACATTTCACATCAGCCTCAGCCCCTTACTTAGAAACTCCATCTATTACCCTGGGACAAAGCATGATCATAAAAAAAGTAAATCTCAGCCGCTGTCACAGACCTCCTGGCCGTTCTTTGCTTCCTTGGTGTCTTGTGTTTACTTGTATCCGTGTAGTTATTTGTCAGTGAAGCTTACATGGTATAAAATCACTAGTCCATGTGAGTCTGTCTTGAAAGTTTGACCCTTTGCACTTCCTCCAATAATAAGAGAAAATCTCAATTAATATAGGAAAAGATTCACTAATGAGAACGAGAAAATCCAATAGCACACACAAGGAACCATTTCTTTCAAAATTTAAAATGGTATGAAAAAACAAAAAAAAAAAAAGGAAAAGATCTTCCACATAAATGATGGGACTATAAATCAATATCAACATACACAAATATAGAGAAAAGTCCACAAATCTTAGAAGCTAAAAATTGTGTGTGTGTGTATGTTGCCTAATGAAGCTATTTAAATTGTGTCAAAGATGACATAAAGATTTTTCACTGTAGCACTTTTTGGTATGATACAAAACTAGAAATTACTGATATGACTATCAATTAGAATACTTGGAATACTTGAATTAAGCAATTATTTAACTATGTCTGAGCAGAGCTTTATGAATCAACAGGAATAAAATATTCCAAATAAAGATAACCAAAAAAGTTACAAAAGTTACACACATATTTTGTTAATGCAATACACCTAATTTGTACTCAAAATTGAATTCTTTGAAACAGAAATTTACCTTTTTTGTTAGCAATATGCAAATGAACAGAATGTGTAATTTTTTCTTAAATACAATGAAGCCAGAACATATGTTTGACAACTTTTATAAAATTTATACTTAGTTGTCATTTAGCAAGAAAAGCTAGTTCTGCTTATCAGCATGCAAAATGAATGAAGATTTCACTTCTAAAGTTTAGGGTATATTTAGTAATACTATGCACTGCAAATTTCCGAATCATAATTGAAATCAAACTAAGGTCATGATTCCATTTAAAATTACTTCATGGGAAATATAACATTTAAAATAAGTGTCTTCCGTTACAGCATAGCACTGTCTAGAGGAACAGAGAGCTTATACCAATTATCTTACACCCGTGCTACTCAGCTACATTTCTTTCTTTTAATACTTATTGGTTCAATCGTTGACTTGGAATGGAAAATGTCAATGTTATACCTATTAACTTCCAATTTCATAGGTGCAGCCAATTGTACCAACCCATTGAATCTTTGCGCCCATCTTTGGCAACAAATAAGAGTTGGCAAACTTTGGCCTTTGGGCCCAATCCAGTTTACTGATTGTTCTGTAAACAAAGTCTCATTGTAACATACAGACACACACACAAATAATAAAATAAAATAAATGTGTTTAATAGACTAATATGGGAGCAGGAATAACAACACTTGCCCCTTCCTTCTGTGGTTCCTCTTCTTTTAGCCTAATGAGTTAGAGGTGTCACAAAAAAATGTTTATGATGTATCATTTATTGAATAGCATGTGTAATATTTCTGGTATGACCAGTCCATTAGAAAAAGCTTTTGACACAAAATGCTCAAAAACAAAAATTTTACAACTTTTCATAGATGTTTACTAACCACCCCAACACTTACGGCCAGTAAAATGCCAGCTTTTTAACACATTTCTTGATGTCTTATTGCATGTATAAGGTAAACAGTCTATTTAGTTCTGTATCATTAACTCACACTGGTGCCCATGGAATAAACTGAATGTGAACACTTTACTTTTTTTTGCCAGTGTTGTAGAAGCCTACTCTGAAACAAATTATAAGTATCTATTAAAATGTGTTGCATTTGAATTAACACTGATTAAACAAACAGGAGACAAACTAGCCAGAGAGACAAAATAGTTTGTTAAGACCCTTCCTCCATTCCTATTCTTAACTAATTAAGTTAGTAAGAAAATGAGTTTGCCATCAGGACTTTCCCAGCCTATTCCTAAATCAATACTTTTCTAGGCTACATCCTGGTACTCTGTGTTTGAATAGAATGTTGACCATTTCATAAATATTTCATGGAAGCAGATGTCCCGTGAGCGCTCCTCCCTCCAACATAGTTTTCTATTGTTCCGATCTGGTTTGCATCTGCTCCTCTTCAGATCACTGTAAAGACACTGCAGAATATTATTATAGAGTATAATACATACTAGGTGTCTCCTAGGAGGTTTACCTCGACTTTTCTGGTGATTTCAGCTTCTCACTGAAACTGATAAACTGCATTTTCCCAGTGATTATGAGTGGCTTGCTAGTGGTCACAGCAGATCAGGGAGAACATTTGGTCAATGAACCGTCTGTGTCTCTTCCCATTCCTCAGTGGGATGGCAGAGATTCTAAAATACACAATGTGCTGCTCTTCTTGTCCTTTGTATTTATGCCTAATGTTTAAACACAATCTGACTTGTGTAATTAGAAACATTTGGAAATCTTGTTAAATTTGTGTCTTAAAATTAATTTCAATTTCTTAAACCAATAAAACAGATTGTTGGAACTTAAATTGTAAGAACTTTTGACCCAATCAAAATCCAAAGCAAATTGAACATTTGCCTATTAGAAGTAGCCTCTTGGTATGTTTTAATTTTGCAATTCTTAATTCATAAAGTTTGCTGGTAATCCATAAAGGCTCTGGTATGTCTGTTGGGTTGGGTTTCAAGGCAGCTGTCCCGGTTCCTCGAGCCCAGTTGACCTGGTTCCATTACTTGGCTGAACCAGAAAGTTCAACCGAGGCACAGTGGTGATCACAAACAAAAGTGAGTGGAAACTGCTTCCATGAAGCCCCTTTCTGAGTGTCCCTTCTCAGCCCACATCCCAAAATGTTGGGTTTTCAGGCAGCTACGGGGTCCTTTGTTCTTGGAGTGCTCTTGGTAGAAGAAGGCCCAGACACCCAAAGTAAGGCAAGCATGAAACAAAGTTTATTGAGAAAGAGAAAGATAGTTTTATAGAGTTAAAGCAAAGTATGGGCTTAGAGAGCAAGATATGTTCACAGCAGATAGTGAATGGATCCCCATTGTCCTGACAAGGCAAAGGCAAAGAGCTGGAGGTTCGCTTTTACACCTCATAGGTCAGGCCTACCTGGAGGTTCAGAGTTCCCCTTGGAATCAGAATTTTACTGTGTGTTTGGACCCTCCAGGAGCTTCTCTGAGAATCCCACGGGGAAGGATGGGGTGGGGAGGAGGGTGGACCATAGGAAAATTAGTTTGAAGGCTAGTCTAGGTCACCTTCAAGTCTCTATTGTACTTGTTGTTAGGCTAGACAGTCTTCTATATCCTTCTGAAGTTTGGAGGCTAAGTTTGAGAATTGTCAGATTAGTAGGGTGATCCCTTCTCCCCAGTTGCGTATAATCATTTGGGACAAAATTAAGGTGGGTGGCACCAAGGTGGCAGCCTGGGTGCTCTGTCCTTGCCCTTCTTCCCCAGGAGAGCCATTCCTAACTAACTGGCTAAGATGTTCACTGGAAGCCTGAATGAGAACCTTACACACTCAGTTCCCTCCCTAGTAGACCTCACTACTTTCTGGAATAAGCTTCATTACTCTACTCTGTAGGATATTCACCTTTTCCTCTTCTACCTTTTTAGACAAAGCATGAAAATTAACTCATTCAAAAGCAGATTATAGCATATTTTAAAGATGTAATTGTGCTTCTGGGAGTTGTTTTGGGCTCTGAATTTCAAATAGTGAGTTCTACTGGCAATCTGAAGACCAGATAATGTCAGGATCTGTGCATGTCTCTGATAAACATTACATATGAGAGTGATAAGTTTTAGAGTACCTGGACATTTGGAGTAAATGCCTAAAACAATAATATAATATTCTTTTGCATATGGTTTATCTTCTTTGTTTCTATCTCTTTTTAATTGTTTTATTTTTATTATCATGGGGAGTTTCCTAACTATGACTCAGACTATACAGTCCTATTAATTAATTAGTCCATAGCCAAAACTTTGTAAATTTGGATCATGGCAAGCCCAATAGGTAGCAAGTTAGTTGCTCATGTATTATAGAAAAGTGGTACAAGTTGTTCTTTAAAAACGGCATAAGTGGTACGAGTTTTCTTTATTTCTGGATATGAAAATAAACTTTAGATCGTTCTAATAGCCATATCTCTTCATATTTCTCACATAACACTCATTTGACACAACGTTACATTTAATTTTTTTTTTTTAAAAAAAGAAAAACATTTAAAACCCACAGAGTACTTTTGGGTAATAATAAACTGTCATTAAATTTTGCCAAATTTCAAGAAGAAAAGTAATAATGTAAGAAATAGATTTATTTTTACACTGACTCAGTGTTTTGTTTTCATTGTGGTGTAGGACTAATGCAATTTCCAAGGATTTTAAGTATTTATTTTGTGTGATTTCCCTAGACCAAACTGTATCCTCTTAGACTTTCAGTACTTTATAACAGGAAACAATTCTGCAGCAAATCGAACTGGGTAGAGTTTATAGTTCTTCTTTAGAACATCTCTGTCCCCACCCCCATCCTTTCTTTCATCAAACAGCAATTACCCAGGGTACACAGACCATATTTCTTGATTATTTCTTATTATGAGATCTTCTAGTCTCACAGAAAAGGTAATAATTTGCCTCCTAAATGTTCTATTACAGAATTTTTCTTTCACAAAGCATCCATGTATGTCCTCTATTACAGTGATTAAAATCAGTTTCATGTAATGCCAACAGGAGGATCATTTCTCTCCCTCAAAGAACTATTGTAAACACTTAATCTCCTTTATTTATATTTTTCCTACTGTAGAAGGCCATTTTTATGATATCTTATTCTAGGGTCACATTGTCATGTCCACGATCTTTATAGGTGCACAAGTTCTTTCATCTTGTTCCAATATTTGCTTTAGACATGGATGAGATTTAATTTTGACTTGGGAGCCCACACAAAACAGCAACTGACTTATCAGGATCCAAACACGCTCCCTGCCATCTACGCAGAGTTGGCACATCCAAATTAGACAGCAGATAAGATTAAGAAGAGTTCCCTGACCACATTGATTAAAATAAAATCTGAATTCTCTTCATAGCCTTCATCAAATTGGGAAAATCTAAGAACACATTGTCTTGTAGCCTTTTTATTTATTACTCCCTATAATCCCTACTGAAGGAAATACAGCATGTCCCAAAATTGACTCCTACAGTTGCCGTACATAGAGAAAATGGGAAATTGTAACTAAATGTACCTTTGTGGGGGTTATTTATTTTTTTTAGAAAAATAGAAAATATTTTGTAAATATTTTGTAAAGTTTTGAAGTGAACCTTTTATAAATAAAGATACATTTAACTATGGCTTTTCATTTTCCCTATTTCTGGCAACTTTGGGATACCTGTACTTTAAAAAAAATTCAAAAAATATACAGACTCTACAAATAGTCGCCTCATGGCACAAAGTTTGCCAGTTTACCTGCAGGAAGACTTTTCAGGGAATACATTTTCCACTACCCCCACCAACTGAATCCATCCAAGGCTAATTCTCCTATGCCATGTATGAGAGATTTCTCTTCTAATTAGGTAGAGCCATGTTATTTTATTCTGTTTAACATTACTTTAAAAGGGCAGGATTATTCAAATAGAAGAAGACTCTCCTCCTTCACTCTCAGGAACTTTGGAGTTCACTGCATGTTAAATCATTACTTTATTGACACTTAATTGTTCTGTATTATTAGTGTATTTTTGCAAGGTTGTTTTTGGCGTTGAAGGATATTTTGTGATATTTGGAATAATGGATTAGAATGTGGTATTATTTTTAAATGAAAAGGTCTTCATGTTACAATGCTAGATTCATATCCAGGTTTTACCATGTGCTAACCCTATGACTGAGCAATTTTGCTATTTAAGCTCTGTAATCCTCAATTTCTTCTTTAAAATTAGACTTATATTACTTTATGTCATGAAGTTGTTATAAGAAGTAAATCTAAGATGTAAAGGATTATTAGCTTTTATTTTTTTGACATTAATAACAGTTTTATTCTTTCCCTCCTTGTGGTAAACAGGCTGAATAAGAATAGAGCTATCTCGAAAAATGACAGTTGAAATGTACATTATTAAGAGTACAACGCAGACATATCTTTAACATGTTATTTTCATTTATATCATATTTTCACAGAATAGAAATAAAGCAATCAATATCCAATATTGTATTAATATGTTTTTAAATAATACATTCAAACATCTACATGCCTATGAGTTCATTATATGTTAAATCATTACTTTATCAGCAATTAATTATTTTGTATAATTCCAGTATTTTTTGCTGGGTTGTTTTTTAAAGTTGAAGTATATTTTGTGATATTTGGAGTATGGGCTAGAATGCAGTGTTATTTTTATCTCCAAATTTAAAGAACAAATGGAATCTGTGCTCTTACTATCTAAATATTCACTATGTAACACAATGTTAATAATTGAAATATTTAGATGACAAGAGTGTCATTTTCCACTTAGCTCAGTCTCCGGTATAGTGCTTCCTTCTCTGTTGACTTTCCCCTTCAGATCCCCAGGGAACCAAGTATTGTTCTTGACTTGCTAATTATTTACTACTCAATTCCAAGTGTTATTACTGCTTTTTCAGCTGTCTCTCTACTGACTTGCTTTCTTAAAGTTGATCAGTTTCCACTGAGTTGTGAGTTTTCATTAGTCTTGTTTTTACTCATGGGCATCTGGAATATCTGGCATTATCGACCTCCCCAGCTTTCATATTCTCTTTTCCTAATCTCTAGTATGAGAAAGTTGCTCTTCTGTGTTAGTTGATAGCTGGCTCCTCACCCTAACTTTTTTTTCCTCTAAAGACAAGTGTTCATCAATGTGCTTTTCTTGGTTGGTGTTCTTCTTGTGGGCCTTCAAATTCTCATAATTTCAACTATCCCTTTCCAGTTGGATGCCTCTTAAAGTTAAGCCTTAGCCTAGTTCTAAAGTTCTCAATCCAGTTTTCCATGTGCCTTCAGGAAATGTCTTAGCCATCTTACATTTAAAATAACAAACTGATCTTATTTGGTCCATTGTTGGTGTTCCTTATTTATGGTATTCCAACTTATATTTATGGCATTTCCGCTATTCCCATCTCCCATATTTGGAAACCTGTTCATCATAAACACCTTATTTCTCTTCATTGCTCACATGTGCTCAATGTCCATATCCTTCTTTTTAAAATACTAGTATTGATTAAGTCTCTTCCTTCATTTATTCCTCAATTACCATCACCTGGATCAAACCTTAATCGTCACTGTGCCCCAACTTTGATCAAAATTTTGACAGTTAAGGAGGAAAGGAGGTATCGTATACAAAAAGCTCACTTTTCTTTGAAAACATAGGGCTCATTTTGGAGCCTTTAAGCAGTTGTATTGGGAGAGGGGTTACATAGGCTGAAGGGTAATAAGATCTGAAAAGTAGCTGGGTATAAGATCTTGAATCTCAGACTATTGAGAAATGTTCATGAATTTGCTCTCTCCCATGTTTATTCTTTTCTTTAGTATCCAAAGTACCTGGAGAAATGATTTGCATATTTTAGATATTCAAAACATCCTTATACCAGGAAACAAAGGAAAGTCTTCTAAGTATGCTAAATTACTAAAATGCACATTGAAATAATGTATTTCTTTTAAACATGTCTAGGACAGAGGAAATATCTATCACTTCACAAAATATCACTTATTTTGTAAGTGTTTAAATAATAGAACATAATTTTTAATGTTTTTCTTAATTATCATCAATTAGCTATCATATATACATATTACTGAATATATTACATGCTTACCATGTGTATATATAATATATTAAAACATAAGCTAATGATTAATTGAAAAGTCTTATCCAATGCCAGAATTTTGCTCTGGTTTTGAATTCTTGTTTCAGCCTGTTCTGTTTTACTGAACATCCATCTCTGTATAATATTTGAAAATCCTCTTGAGCTAAAAACAGTAACTTCCTGGAGAGCGCTCAGTTTTTGGTATTTAGCCATATTATTCATCTTCTATGGCCTATCCATTTATAATGTACTGATTCAAATACATGTGGCTTTTTAATTTTTTTTCCAGGAAATATACGGCCATACATCATAGATTAATATTCTTCTCCTGCCCCCCCCCCACTCATAAACAAAGATCTCTTGTGGTTAGTGATATTAATCCATTCCTGTGGTTTTGCAGTAAAGAGGAATATGGAGTAACACAGAAAGGCTGATGCTGTTCTTTGGTTTTACGTTCCCTTGACTTTCTCCGGAAACCAGCATCTATGAGAGGGCTTTGCTTTGTTTCTCTAATTATCAACATCTGGGAGAAACAGCATCCAAAAGGAGAAAAAGCAACCCAGAGAACATTAAGCCACACTACTAACAGGTGTTCTCAAGGATCAAATTCTCAAACATCCCAAGAAGTAAGATGAGTTAGACTTTGCAGCTGAACTGTCCCAGATGATAAATGAAAAACATCAGGACTTGGCCTACAATAGTCTATTTGGTTCTCTTCCAAGTACATTAAATGAATTTAATTTTTCAGAGGACAATTTTTGGGTAAAGAGAGTGAAAGTTGTGTGAATATGAAATGTCCACACAGAAAATTTCACTTTGATTTAGTTCATTACTCCCCTGTGCCTTGCTACATCACCACCCGCAGGGCACATGGGCGGGCTCACACACACACACACACACACACACGTGCACATCTATGTGTGTGCACCACCATTTACTGATAGCATTGTCCCAGCTGTTGTGAGAACATACAGACCAAGTCATTCATCTGCAATTTGATCAAATTATAAATAAAACAGAATTCAAAAAGAGGACCAGGACACCTCATGAAATACCCTTTGGCTGATCCTGAGTTAAGACTCATCAAATTATTTAGAAATCTATCTAGAAGCATAAATCTTTTGTAGGTTCCAGCAAAGAGAGGCAGATACTATGCAATATAACTACATGAAATTGCTCTTGAATCAAAATAAGCCTGTCTTACAATTATAGTAAAATCATTATCCCAAAGAGTTTATCCATCACATGCAGTGTCAAGGTAAAAGTTTAAGCAACTTATACATCCTACCAGTGCCAGAATTTAGGAGGTAGGTGAAGTGGCTTTTAAGCTTCAATCATCAGCAGGGTTCTTTCACCAACCTGTGAAAATCTGCCCTCTGATGGTGACCCAGAGTGTATCAAAGGTCAGCAGTGACAGTACAAAGAGAGAGGATCATGGGAACAGAGGATCACAGGACAGCCAAGACACTCAGACCAAGGGCTCACATTCCTCCCCACTCGGCACATGGGAGAAATGACTCCCTGAAAAGCCAGAGGAGGAGACAGCTCAAAGCCAGACCTTTTTCACCAGCTCTGGTAACCTAATGTGAACATCTGGGTCTCAGCTAAAGTCCAGGCTGATGTAAGAAAAGGTATTTATTTTTGTATGGAATTTAAGATTACATTTTAAAGGGTATATACCGGGTGGCCATAAAGTTTGAACTGTATTTCCACCCTATGTTTCTGTAATTAAAAGTTGCAGAAACATTTTGGAAACTGTTCAAATGTCACTAAAAGATGAGTAAGATTTTATGAATCATGGGTGAAGGTAGTGATTATGAGAAAACAAAAGGCCAGGTGAAGTGGCTCATGCCTGTAATCCTAGTACTTCAGGAGGCCAAGGCAGGTGGATTGCTTGAACTCAAGAGTTCAATACCAGCCTGAGTAAGAACAAGACCCCATCTCTAAAAATAGCTGGGTGTAGTGGCAGGTGCCTATGGTAGCAGCTACTTGGGAGGCTGAGGCAGGAAGATTGCTTGAGCCCAGGAGTTGGAGGTTGCTGCAAACTATGATGATGTCATGGCAATCAACCCAGGGCATAGAGTGAGACTCTTTCTCAGTAGATAATTAATTAAATGAGTGAATGAATGAATAAATAAAATTGCAGACTTGAAATTCTGCATCACTCCCTTCTCAGGTAGATTACGTGAACCTGGCCTTCTATTGTTGAAACCTGGAAAAGTCTTGAAAAGTCTCTGAAATGACCTTTTTCTTTTCTTTTTACCTCTTTAACATAAATGTAAAAGACAAAAAATCTGCCTGCTTTTCTGGAAAAAATATAAAATCCGTATTTAAGACTGTTTACATTACCCAATGACTAGATCCGAGCGCCATTAGTCATGCCCTTTTTAATATCATCAATTTTATCTTGGACACTCAAGTTTTCTGTGAATTTGTATCATGTAAATCCATTTTATAAATCTTTTTTGGGTTATTTTTATTTTCATTTAAGGAGATGTAAAGACAAACTATGATTTGCTATCCTAAAAATATAAGCTAACTTTTTGTTATTATTTTATTAAGTTTTTTCTTTACAACTAATTATTTGGGGAACAGTTTGTTACTAAGTACACCATTACAGCACAGTTTCTGGTAAGAGCATCACTTTTGGCTTTTAACTAAAATCTATATTTATACAAATATTATTTAAATAATAAGGTTAACTTTGTCAATAAATGTTTTTCTATATAAGCTGAAAATTTCTTTGTGTATAGCTGTCATCAATAGGCAACATTTATATCAATAAAAATATCATCAGTTACTAGCATTTTCCCAGAAATATAAATAATTTTTGTAAAGACTTTTATTGAACTAACTCTGCTTCACAAAAGAAGCTTCTTATTAACCTGAGAGTTTGGGGGGGGAAATTTCTGAAAGGAGTCAAACATTTAACTCAGGTGACCTAAAGCATCTACCAAAAAAAAAAAAAAAAAAAAAAAAAAAAAATTTCTTTTTAGTCTAAGCTGAAGAAGTATGATCCCACAAACTGTCTCTTTACTACATGACATCTTTACTCTCTCTTCCAATTAGAGATTTTTCTCTATCAGAGATCTAGTTCTCCTGGGCTTTCTTAGTTCAAATTCTTCACTTCACCAAGATCCTGAATATTTGAATATAAACATATCTATCCAAATAAATCCTAGGGTAAATAACCTTTAGAACATTCATATGTATTTTAAGCATATGAATGTACGTAAGCAATTTAGAGGTACAATAAGTTATATAACATTGACTATGTGGAAGTTGGGGCCAACAACTCACATTTATACTCAGGTTAACATCTTTATTCACAGTATGGCTTTGAATATTATGATTTTTCTGACTTTTCCTGTCTCTAGAAGTCTTCTAACCCCTAGGCTCTGGCTGCATTTTGGCATCTCTGGCTGCTGCTCACAATTTTGCAGGTTTTGCAATTTTTATTTGTCTTCTGTCAGTCATTTTCCTTTATCCCAGACCTCCCTCTCCGTACACAGATTTTTCTACTTATTGCAGCCTTTCTTACCTTCTGAGCTCTGGCCCTTGGATGACTGTTTTCCTAGCCTCTTGTTCAGTGGTTAGCTAACCGGGCCCTCCTTTGGATTTTGGATCTTCTTGGTTAGTGAACTGAGTGATCACCATGTTTTCTTTACCTTCGCTCTAATGAAATTTATGTGAACTATAGTTTTTAGTTCTTCACTTCTACATGGAAAGACAGCCATTTTTTTTAGGGTTCAGTTAATCAAAATTTTACTGTCCTTGAAAAATGGTCTAACATCAATATATTTGGCACCCAAAAAGAAACATAATTAAATCTGCAATCTGACTTGTAGAATTAAGAAATAAATAAATAAAAGCTATAGCAGTGTTTTTATTATTTTTTTTTTAATTCACTCAACCAAATCAAGGCTGCTTTCTTTTCTTTCTTTCTTTCTTTCTTTTTAAAGGCCTGAGCTCAATAAAATGCACATGATTCTTGCCAGGCAATATTTTTTTTCCCCTTAATTTTTAAGCCCATGGGTATTTTAAGGGAAATTCAACCCACATGTTTCTGATTCATTTACACTTAATTCATTAAACTGTTGTTTTGTAAGAGTTTTTTTGATGTCCAAAGGCCTTATGAGTCTTTTTATATGACTTTTTATGCCATTTTTTCCTCAAAAACAGGAAGTGGTATTTTGCTAAGAACTCAAACTCTAAAAAGGTCGACTTTCATATGAATCACATAAAGCATACTAAGAGATCTTATCTCTCCTGGGTCATCTTTGTTATGGAGAACACCTGAAATAGTCATCTGGGTGGATTATGTATTGTTAATGAAATTCCAGTTTCTCCAAAATAATTCCAAAATCTCCTAACAGAAGTAGGCTTCTACAGCCAATTTATAAATGAGTACACAAGATGAATTCATTTAATACAATATTCGTATGAATGTAATGTTATTAATTAGGACAAAGTGTTTTAGCACAGACATCTGCCATGTGATAGACTCAGGAAACCACTGGAGTTTGTTTATTTTAATAGTAACTTTCTTTTTTCCCCTTATCTCATCTCCAAAAAAGAGACAGAGAGGAGATAGGTTGCAATGACTGTATAAATGTACACAGCTATGATTTAATTAAAAAATAAATAAATAAAATAAAAAGAGAAAATATGTGTTCCACAACAATGAGAAACACTCTGATGTAGTTTTTTTGGTCATACATTCTAAATAGAAGAGAAAACTTTAACAAGAGACTCCTTAGATATCATGTGTGCCCTATCTTATCTATGACTAAGAAACTTTTCAACGCTTATATAACCGTCTTCCCTTCCTTGGATCCTCAGATTTACTAAATAGCACTTAATGCTGTTCTGTCGAATACGGGAGTTCAAGAGCAGCTCTGCTGTCCCTTATTGAAAGCCAGCACCAAGGTGACATCAGTGTTCTCTCTGGTTTAGTCACCTAAAGGAATCCAAATACCACTGAAAATAATCCATCTTACCATTTTGGATTAGATCTTCTACAGACAAAATCAAAACTAGTAGAAACACAGAATTCATAGCAAACTCATTCACAATCAAATGGCCTTCTTTACCAAGCTGAACCCAAGCACGGGTAAGATGTAAGATTCTTCTCGGCTTCCAGTGTGCACACTGGCCTGTGAAAAATGTTCAATGAAGTACTTTTGGTTTCAATTTCAAATAGTCCAAAATTGTTATTAGATGATGACATGAAAAACTCACTGGTAAGTTATATAATTAGAATTTTGTTGTACATAACCTTTAAAAACAAGAAGAAAATATGACTCACATGTGAAACTATTTACTATACATTTATAAAATTAAATATAGAGGGATTTAAATTATAAAATTAAAGAGGGATCTAATTAAGAGTGCTAAGGCCATATTCAGCATGCCACTTCAAAGAAAAACTCTTGGTCTACATGACACAAGAAATGTGAGGTGAGTGCCCTATATAGAACTCGTGTAATAGTGACGTCAAAAAGTATTACATTTGTGGGAAATGGCACCTCCTTCAAGCGTACTGTCACTCTGATCCAGTCTGTTTATACTACATATAGACAAGGCTGTGGTTTTCAATATTGTTGCATTATTTAGCAACACCTTCTAACAAATCACCCTGAAATTTAGTGCCTAAAACAATATGTGACAGTCTTGTTTTTCACAAATCTGAAGTTGGCTGGGTGGTTCTACTACTCTGGGCCAGCCTTGGTCAATCTCTTCTGGATTAGCTCTGAGGTCAGCTGGCAGACTGACTGAGGTCTGGCTGGTTTAGAATGACCTCGGTTAGCATTACTGGAATGTCCACGTGGTCTCTCTGCCTCCAGTGGGCTACCCTGCACTTGATCTTCGGCAACAGCAGGGGTCTAAGAAAAAGAAGAGATGATCTCAAGTGCTTTTTCCATGTTCTATCTGCAACACGTCTGCTAACAGTCAATTGGCCAACAGTCTCATGGCCAAGCCTGGGATCTGCATGGGAGGAATCTACAAAAGCCATAGCAAAAAGAATGGATTCAGAGAAGCTGTTTAATATGAGCCCCTAATATGAGGGATTTATCATAACTATTCTCAAATAATCCTGAAAATATTTTTCATAAGTCTTTGCTTCACCTTTTCTGTGTGAGTTAAAATGCTGCAGATAAGTAATGTGTCTTTTTCTTTTCACTTTCAAAATTACTATTTTCTGTATCTTTTTTTTTCAAGTCAACACTAGGAAGCTTTCATTGCTGTGCCACTTTTCTTTCTCTAGGAGGCTTCTATAGATTTGTTTTTCTATATGATCTCTTTTTCTTTATTTGGACCCTGTTATTCAGGTATGGTTATTAGCTGGTCAGCTACTCTGTGACAGGGATTGTGACTTTCACTTTTGCCTCTTATTTCCTCAGTGTTTAGCTACACTTCCAGGCACTCAACACAGAGCTAAATTGATACTGGAAAGTATGGCGGGAACATGGAAGACACGGAGACCAAACAGGGATGTCACAGTGATCAGGGATGCTAAGAGGAATTGGCATGTGTACAAAAACTGAGGTTAGATACGAATTCCTTTGTGAAGCAGCATAATGATGCAGAGAATAAGCTGAGGGAGACACAATCCTAGAAATAGAGAGGGTAAGTGCCTCAAGTAGAAGAGAAATTTGTACAAGAGGAAAAGTAACTGGATAAACTGGTAGAAGGAAAACAAAGGCAAATGTTAAAGCTGAAGTTGCAGTTCCTTAAATTCAAAATATTTGGCTTACTTTTTGGAAATATTAAAATTTCTAAATAAAACAAATGCATAGATTGCAGTAATCAGAGCATCCACAATGTTCTGCCCCACCCAGTGATTTCCTAGTGAGCCACCAGACCGATACCTATGCCAAACCTTTGATGTAACTTCTTGTAACGAGTGCTATGTTTTACAAACACCCAAGCTTGGCATTTGTATAGCAACCAAGTAACCATGCTATAGATCTCCTGTAAATAGAGAGGGCTTGCTGTTCTGTACCAACTCTGTTTATCTGGACATCAGCGCAGTTCCCATAACCCCCAAACCATAAACACACTGTATAAAGAGCAGCTTTCATGCATGCTCTTGTCTTGTCTTGTGATGTATGCTGTGAGCATTTGTCTACAATTCTGACTCCTTCAGAGAAAGCAAATCTTGAGTAAAGAGAGAAAACAAGTACCATGTGATTGGTATACTGCCATGACATTTTTATAATGCTTTAGAAACATTTATTGATCTCTAGGACCGAGTTTTCCTTCTCCGCACTTTAAGAAATAAGACTGCACTTAAGAGAAGACTCATTTCTTCCTGAGGATTGCAACTTTTTGGCGGTGAGAGGCATGAAAGAAACTATAAGATAGCAAGGGAATACGAACATATTTCAATAGATGCCCCAAATAATTAGGGCACTATTCTAATTAGAACTACTAGGGATGGTTTTATGTAAGAGTTAACAAGTGAGTTAGGAAGAATTTTAATAGGTATGAGTGAAAAAGAGGAAAAAAGGATGAACAAAGCAGGGTGTCAAAGTGAGGTGAATCAGGATGGTCAGAAAACAGCCTTCCTGGGAGCTCAAATTGGGAGATAATTAGAGTCATGCTGTTGATGCCCATGAATGCCAGATGTCAGGCCAAGTAATCTGAATTCGTGCACAGCACAGAGTTCATTAGACCAGCAGAAAATGGCAAATGTGTTTGAAAATGGGGTTGAGGACATGGTTACGTTTCAGTTTTAGATCTCTTCAGCAAAATGCAGAAATTTATATAGCAGAATTCATGATTATGTTTCAGTTCAAGAACCTACAGACAAATTCCCTGCTTTTCATCAGTTTCTCTAGAGAACCCTGATAATTCAGGAGTTTGACTTTCCTGGGGATCTGTTGGGAGAAAACGTCCAATGAATAACCCCATGTTTCCACAAGGTTAGAGTTTTCTAAGCAAAGTGTACTAGCACCTATGTGAAAAGATCATTAAGTAGCTAATAATCTTTGCAAGTTAAAGATAGATACTTCTAGACAGATGTAGAGATTTAGTAAAGTAGTGGCCCTTGCCTCAATAGAAATCACCAAACCATTTTCTACCTTTATAGATTTGCCTATTCCAGATATATTGTCTAAATGGAACCAGGCAATATGTAATATTTTCTGACTTGCTTTCTGCATTTACCATAATATTTTTAAGGCTAATGTTGTAGCATGTATCCATATTCCAGGACTCTTTTTTTTTTTAGACAGAGTCTCACTTTGTCACCCTTGGTAGAGTGCTGTTTCATCACAGCTCACAGCAGCCTCCACTCTTGGGCTTAGGTGATTCTCTTGCCTCAGTCTCCAGAGTAGCTGGGACTACAGGCACCCGCCACAACACCTGGCTATTTTTTTGCTGCAGTTTAACTGGGGCTGGGTTGGAACTCACTACCCTCAATATATGGGGCTAGTGCCCTACTCACTGAGCCAAAGGTGCTGCCCTGTAGTCCAGTACTTTTTATTGCCCATGGTATTTCAATGTATAAACCACATTGTATTTACACATTCATCAATTAGTAGGAATTTGAGTTATTTCTATGATTGGTTGTTATTAGTATTTTTGTGATCAATTTTTTTAATTTCTCTTATTGAAAATAAATTGACCATAAGGTGAAGTTTTGCATCTGTGCCCCCAAATATCTATCATTACACAAGTACAGTTGTTTTATTATGATAGTGTTGTAGTAAGTTTTTAAATTAGAAAGGATGAGTCCTTCAAATTTGTTATTCTTTTTCATGATTGTTTTGGCTTTTCTGGATCCTTTGAATTTCCATATAGAATGAAAGATCAGCTTGTGAATTTCTGCAAAGAAACCATCTAATATGGTTAACCATCTAAACCAAATATCCAAGATTTCATTAAGGATAGGTTTGAATATGTAAATAACTTAGGAAAGTATTATCATCTTAGCAATATCAATGCCTTGGCCCATGGACATAGGTCTTCTTTCTATTTATTTAGCTCTTCCTTATTTTCTTTAAAAAGCATTTTGGAGTTTTCAGAGTATACATTTTGCATTTCTTTCTTTGAATATACTCTTAAGTATTTTATTTTTTGGTGCAACTTAAAATGGAGTCTTTAAACTTTATTCTTGCGTTGTTCACTTTAAATATATATAAAAATGATTAATTTTTCTATATTGATCTTGGAGCCTGAAATCTTGTTCACCTCATTTCTGAGACGTAAAAATGTGTTAGTGGATTCTTCAGTAGTGTTTGCGTATCATCCTACGTCTCCTGCAAATAGAAGAAAGAGCTGTCCTCCTTCCTTTCTAATCTAACTGGAGGACAATAACTTGGAGCATTTCTTCTCCTTGCTATTATCATTTATAGGCTGGACCCATCCACTGAACCACAGAGCCTAGTTAGCAGCTCTGATTATGGCTAGTTGGGCCCTCTCTTTGTCTCATTTAGACCAATGGATGCTAATGGCTTCTTGCTATTCTTGGCCCTAGGCCACTACATCAACCCCTGTTCATTTATTCTAGCCTTACTCAGACAACTTTTCTACCTTATAGTCTCTTCTGAATTATATTTTAATATATCAAAATGTATAAGAATCTAAAGCATACTATAAAATGACACAATAATTTGCATTGTTCAAAACTACATTATTTTGTTCAATGCTAAGTATGGGGGAACTTAAAAACCTGATATTTTAAATCCTAAACTATTTCTAATTTGCCTTTTCCTTCAAGATTTAGAACTACAAGGCAAAGTGCACTAAAACAATATGCAACATTTATACTCACTATTTTGAGAAGTTTTCTAATATTTATATAGTTATAAATTTGGAATCTATTAAAACATCATGAATAATGCTTCATTTGTCTTTCAATTGTTGGTTGTATATGTAGAGTCATAAAGAACTATTTTTTTCAAATTATATATTAGCTATAGTTCAAGTTAACCTAATGCTTGTTTTTATTTGAGGGAAGAAAATGCTAGGTTTTAATAACTGCCCATAAGTGATACGTGAAAAGTATTCACATTAAAGTATTTCTTATACTTCAGTATCCCAAACATATCAGTCTATTTTAAAATAAATTTTATTGAAATTCATCAAAATTTTCAAGGAGAACTGAGCCTGGAACAATTATTCTTTCCTTATTGTTGCTTTTAGTGTCTTACACATAGGCCAGTTACTGACTGAGACAGATTTTGAAAGCAAAAGAAATTTCTAGTAAGGCAGCATCTTTGTTAGGAAAATTACAGATTTTAATTTAAAAATACTATACTTAACATTTCAATTGTCTATATCTTTCACTTTTATTTAAAATTCTAAGACTAGTGGATAAAATCTGGGAGTAAATAGGATTTTTTCCTTTGAAAACAATTTAGGACAAAATTTGGAAGTAAGTAGGATTTTTGTCTTTGAAAACCATTTAAATGTCATGCATCTCAGACCCAGCGGGGAAATATTTCTCCATATAAGGTAAATGCCTTCTTATCTACGTGTCTCCAGTGCTGTTCCATAGAAGAAACGCAGGTTCTTCAGCCTTGTCTGCTTTATGGATTTAACTATATTTTTCCACTGTTCAACTTAGAGTAAATTTCATTCTCTTTTCCCCACCTCCTCCCCAGAATGCGGGCTGTGGACGTTGTCATACTGGCCTGCGGAATATTATCTTTCAACATATGCAGCCGATTGTACAGGGGTCTGTATCTCTGTTGCTTTGATCTTTCCAACTTAAAAGAATGCAAATGTCATTACTGGGGATTGCTTTGGAAAGATCTTAAATCATGAGTAATTCCATCTTTTGGTGTGAGGAATGACTGTCCACAGAAACTAGGAAGTGAAGACACATTAAATCCCCAGGCTCTTGTATGTTTTAATTTATCATAAGAAGGTCTCAGGGCCTGAATGCCCATATTAATTTATGTCTGTAGGTAGTTATGAATACAGATTACTTTATAGCTTCCAAAATATGTCCCAGATACATCATTTTATATAATATGTGGTCTT
The DNA here is from genome assembly GCF_000181295.1 of Otolemur garnettii. NCBI lineage: Eukaryota > Metazoa > Chordata > Mammalia > Primates > Galagidae > Otolemur > Otolemur garnettii. The sequence goes on from NW_003852404.1 coordinate 9,176,062, forward strand.
CATTCAAGTAACAAAAATACAGTTGCAAACCTTCTCCCCAAACTCCCGTCTACTCTTCTTCACACCACTGTGAAAACAACTGCTGGACCATCCGTGCAGGACTTGACATGGATGGCCAAAACCTGCCCTACTGACATTAATGCATTTTATTTAAAGCCAAAGCATAGATATTTACGGTTGACCATCTAAATGACAGGAGTGGTATGTTCTGTTCACGATTTTCTTCATTAAGGCAAGGAGAGAAAGAATAAAATTGACTTCTTCTACTCACTAGTAAGACAAGGCTATGTTCTTTTATCTCAAAGAAGCGATACTTTCACATCTAGGTGTTTAGACAGACTCACACCAACCTTATTCATGATATAAACTAAATGTGGATTTGGACACTTACGAACATGGAGGAGCAGCAATTTCCTTTTCTCCCTCCATCACATTTTTATTGATATATCAATATATCCCTAATTAATTGATCTATACCAAAAATGACAAACCTAAGTGACAGCTCAGATCACGTCGATTGCAACCAGATTATTAAACAAGTAGAACACATTGTAAAATGGATATTTAATAAAAAAGAATTCTTCTACGAAACTATACTTTTATTGTGTTCAAAAGCACATGCTATCAAAAGTGTCAGGGATTTAAAATCTCTATGTATTATATTTTAAAATTTAAATTTAAATACCAATACATTGGAGAAAAGGGATCACGTACAAAAGGAAACTGGCAATGCAAAGATTACATTGCATTTCATTACAATGCAATGAAAACTTTTAATAAAGTGCTGACTACCTTGGAACTATCTAATGCTACTAATACATTATAGCATGTTTTGAGAAGTCAGAAAGTTTGAATTGATGATTGCTTCTGCAGCAACTGGATATTCACAAATCTATCACTGCTTATTAGAGATAAAAATAAGAAAAATAGGAGCAGAAATTAAGAAAAAGAGGCAACTAAAAAGATCGGCAACACAGCGATAACCCCTACTGTAGTATTATTATTTGGTTTAGGTTTAGAATTACATTATATATTCTTTCTAAGCCTGTTAGTCAGCAAATGTACTTCTCCTTTAGGAATATCAACCAAAAATATTTACTGAGATGCTGTCATAAGCTGAGCTCTATATTTAGGCTATAATTCTTTCACTATTTGCAATAAGGTTTAACCAGAAAGTTTACACAGAGTTAAAAAGTGACCAAATATTTAAAATGACTCAAACCCAATATGCTTTGTTTAGTTCAGGTCTGTTAAATATCAATGGTGAACATGCCAACCTTGCATAAGTTCAGCACTTAAATCGGTCAGCTATCGCACGCTGATAAATGGCAAATAAGCAAAGATGACATTCTAAACTAAGTGATCCTGAGAAGGTGAAGTTTGAACCCTCCTGAAGCCCATGCATAGACACATACGCAGACACACATACACACACATTCACACACACACACATAGACTTTGTTGCTTCTCAGAAAATAATTTCAACTAACAATGCTCACATTTTGGGAAATAAGCATGAAGGAAGACAAGGGGGAGTCCATGTTAGTATCATCAAAAAAATGCCGGTACAGCTCAGCTCTTCTTTAAATAGGATACTTGGGTCAGGAACAAAGACTGTTGGAAAAAAGGGTTTAATAATCACCAGTCTTCTCAAAGCAAGGGACAAAACAGCCACTGTAGGATTTCAAATCCGTCAGCAATCTCTCCTAGAGTTCACTCATCACAGGGCCCCTGGAATTAACAAGCACTCAGGCTCACCCACTTCAAAGACCACGGGGAACCCACCTCTTCAACAAAAGTCTCCTTTGAGCCTATGTGGAGTGATTTTATTTTTTTCTTACTCTTCATCCCAGAGGTTAATGCGAAGGTTTGTTCATACAATGATCCTGAACAACAGACTCTGCAAACCTAAACACTTCCTGGCTTTCTTCCCAATTAAAATACATAGAGAAAGTTATTGTGATTCAAGTGATATCCTAGGTATTGAGTTTTATAAAAGCCTGTCATTTAAGAGATACAACATTTAATTGGGTTTATGTTGTGGCTAAACTGTAGCTTGCAGTGATACAAAATTAAAAATCCTATCTCCTGATTAAGAATAATAACCTAGAGATTATAGGTTTCAAGGACTTTCTGAACCATCCGTGTGACATAAATCCTGAGTTATCTATAGCATGTGTTTTTAAAATAGATTTTCACAAAATATTTATAATCGCATCTTAAATTCTCTTGGAGATGTCTTGGTGTCAGGAACATATTTACTTATCCTTGCTTTGGTTCATTTCTCTGTATGTGTTCTTGAGAAACACTTTCTTTTCTAAAATTTATGTATAATAGAAAGGAGTGATAATTTTTCACATGGCAGACACTGTCCTGCTCTTCACCACATGAAATCAATGCTGTGTATTACTCTGTTGCACAAATGAAGAAGCTAAAATGTGGAGCAGTTAGGGAACCTACCTGAGGCCTCAGTGCGGGAACCCGAGACTCCGGATTCTCCTTTAGCTGACCCTTTCCTTCACAAGACCTTAAGCTGCCCATCTCTCACGGCAGCCGAGCTCAGATCCATCCTCCCCTAGGATCCCCGCTCTGACCACTTGGTCTCCGTATCCTCTGCTGCATCTCTGGTGCCATGTCATTCATTTGGAACTTACGATGTATCATTTGGCACTGTCGCTATCTAAGCTGACTAAGAGCTTCTGGTCTGCAGATCCCAACTTCTGTATCATCAAGGACCTCAGCCCAGTGTCATCCCTGTGACTCAAAGCTTAGCAAACAGCTGCTTGGCTTTATAACCTTGTCGAAGGATCAAAACAGATGCATATTAAGAAGTGCTTTTTTAAATATAGTTTTGAATTACAGAATATTTTGATATTATCATGTCAATTATTGTGTATCCAGAGTATTTACCATGACACAAATGGAGGAGAAAGAAAAATAAAAGTGTTTGTTAATTTTTGCATCTGATAACGATTACCCAAGTCACAGCTATCGAAAGTAGGCACTGATTATAGACAAAGAAGGTTTCACAAGCCCCAGTGAGAACAGATTGCTTAACACAGAGGCAAATTTTTATTCCATGAAACATAGACTGAGAAACGGACATGACTGGGAAAGCCCCTCCTCCACCCTCCTTGGAAGTAAAGAATCTCTGGGCCACTTTTCCTTTGATGTTTGGAACAAGGACTCCAAACCAACATAGATTTTTTTCTCTCTTGGCACTAATAATAATTTTCTCAAGTTTTCCAATTTCAACCACTAGATGTCACACAGAGACTATAAAGTAGATTACCTTAGTGATTCTTTTACATCAAACATTACGAATTTGGGGAACTTCAAAATTTAAGGTGGTTTGGGAAAACTGTAAGCACCAGGCATTGAAGAAGCAGGTCTGTACAATTCATTTCATAGGTTGTATATGCACAGTTTATGGCAAAAATATATGTAAAATGAAAAGGGCCATCTAAACACTGCAAATTGGTATTTCAGGAACCTGAAAAAATAAAGTAAATAGGTTCAAGAGAAAGAGATTTTAAAGCCTCCCTCATCAGTAATTGTGTATTTTATTCTGGTGGGAGAAACCAGAATACAAGCAACTGAAAAGAAAAAAAGAGTCATACAATAGAAAAAAAAAAAAAAAAGAGGAATTTGACCTAGAAGGGGTTTTGGATTATTGTATTAGTTTGGCCATGTGGGAACTGAGTAAAATCTGTGACGATTTATTTCCTGGTCTATAAAAGGAGAAGAATATCTAACATGCAATGATTGTGAAGATTCAATAAAACGCAGTATATGGATCATTTGGAAAAAGTATTGACCCGGTGTAGGTATTCAATAACCTGACCAATTGTTTTAATTCAAAATTATCCCCATAAGTAAACTATTATGTGAAAAAAGTTATAATAGAATTTCGAAGCCCACATGGGGAATTTATCAATTAAAAGAGGAGAAGCAAGGGTGATGTACACGGGAGGTCAGTATGAGTCTAGTTTTAAAGGGTGGCTTGGTGTTCCTCAGGGAGACATAGAAAGCTATTCCAGATCACGAGAGTGGCATTGCTTGAGAGGCAGCAAGTGTGGGTAATTTGATAAACGGCAAGAGATACACTCATTAAGCCTGAAATAGGCATTGGTGGTGGGTGAGTGTGATGAGTTTGAATATTGGAATAGGACTTTTTGTCAGGCAGGAGGAAAGTATAAATGTTCAAATAAGCTATAAAAAATAATCTAGAATTTTTTTTGTATGTTCAATAATATTTTTTAATTGAATGTAGGTGAGTCACAGAATTAGATGCATGTTTTACAGAGATTTCTCTTTGAGTGTGAAAGTTGTCTTTGAGGCGTCTAAGGATGTTGATGGAGAAGCTGGTTAATTGGTTGCGAAAGTGGGTTTGAACCGAACCCCAGGCAATGGTAAGTGGCAAAGAGGTGGAGCGCATTAAAAAGACACACACAGACTGAGAGGGCCTAGGAAATGCAGGAGATTTGATGCAGAATCCAGGGTTCTCACGAAGTCAGTAAGAGGGAAAGGAATACATCCTAACTGAGATGGCGCAGAAAAGGAGATGACCAGTTTAGAGGGGAACAGGGCAAACGCCTTAACCTATCAGGAACTGTCAATTTCTTTCTGCAAAGCATTAAAGAGAGGTGGAGATTCTGTTGTCAGCAAGCAGCAAGTGAGAGACAGAGTAAGTGCAAGGAGACTAAGTTGTCCAGAAAGAGTGTACTAGATTGAAAACAAAAGAGCATCTGGCTTTATATACAGGAATATTTCAGAAAGGGTAAGCGAAAGAGGGAAACGTGTCTGCAGATACCAGCCTGGGTATAGAAGCAAAAGAGAATTTCCCAATCATTTCTTCATCTTTTATAACTGGACGAGCCTCCATTGGTGGGAAGGGAAAGTAAGAAGATGCTGAAAGGAGGCCACTGCCCTCTTGATAATAAAAATTCTGGAGGAAGGAAAATAAGATGGGATCTGGATCCAGACAGGGCTGACTGGAAAGATAAGGATTCCTCCAAACAGACTTCAAAATAGAAACGACAATAAACCAACATAAGTATAAAGAAGGGCAACCAAATTTGTAGAAATAAACCATAAAACATCTCACCCATCACCCTAAAATTTGTTTTAAATTGAGAGAAAATTTGGAAAATAGAAATCATCACCTTAACTAATATTATAAGCACAATATTAGATATAAAAACCTCTCTACAGTACATGACAGTATGTTTCCACAACATTTCTGTCAGTAAGACTGCTGTGACCGCTTCTTAACAAGTAGGAGGAGCAGAAGACAGAGAAAACTGATTTTATTTCTACTGAGAGCTTGATTTCAAATACTCACACCCCAACTACGTAATCCTGTACACAGGGAACTCATTGTTTATTTTCATAGTTGCTGCTTTATTTAAATTTCATTTCTAAATTTTATATTTGGCAGGACCTATAATGAAAACAAGCCAGTTTATATATTTTCTTATTCCAAGGTGTGTACGTGTGTGTGTGTTTTAATTTCTAGAGGATTGCCCAGATGTAAGTATCAGTTTTGGAGACATGGAGACCCATGTGAAAGTATTTATATACATGGGAGTAAAGATCACTCATGCTCAAATCCTAATTTAAATCACTTTTGCCTCAGTAATATTAAAACTGTGTAACATTTGCCAACTTTTTCTACTCCCCCTTCTCTCCTGCATTCTTGCTCAGAAAGTAATTAAGTTCAATTCAGGTGTCTTCATTAATAAGATACTTCAACTTCAGGTTTTGAAAGGTCTTGCAAGCAGATCCCATGTCCTTATAACTTTCCACAATAAAACATTCACTTTTGTAAGGTATGTGTGTCTAGATGGTGAAGTTATTGTTAGGGAAAAAAAATGACAGCATTTGGTAACTATGGCAATAGAGATGTTTCAAAAAGAACTATGAACTCTTTTTCCTTGAAGAAATTAGGTATTTTACTTGACTGGTACTTAGGGATCCAAGTCTAGAAGAGAAAAATAGAAATTTTTAAGGCCCAGTATTTTAATCTTTTCTTTTTCCTTTTTTCTTTTTTTTTTGAAATTGTTTACCCAGCCACGTCTGACAAAATAAAGGATTAAATTTGAGGCTGGAGAAATAAATTGCTGTTATAATTGACCAGCACCCTAGTACATGTTAGAGTAAGTAAATACAGTTGATTTCTTTCTCAAAAATTTAAGCAATAATAATACTCAAAAATTAAATTTCTTTTTTATGTTACTTTTTTCTCTAAAAACACACAAAAAGTCTTCTGAATGAAAGATTTATCTTCTATTCCCATGTATGTACTTACTCCGTCATTTATTTATGTCAGTGTGGACTCATAGGTATTTATTTTATACTTTGCTTTAGCATCCAAAACTACTCTATGTTGTTGCTGAAATTGGGAGCTTTGCTCACTGAGAGCTCTTTGAGTTGGTTTCTGTGACCTTTGACACAGCTTATCAAGTTTTGGTCTGTTAGCACAATCTTTCTTCCTGTTACTTCATGGTGCTCTGGGCTCACTTGTACATTCCCAGCACAAAACAGGGTTCCTCTTACTGGATAACGGCATTAGAGACCGGGATCTGAGTGCTAGAAGTACTTGTTATTGAGGAGCCCCTGTTTCTAGTCCCCCCTCAGCTGACACAGCAAGGAAATGCATGTGTGAATGCTGACGTGTGTGTATATGCAGATCTCTGACTATTTCTGTATGTAACGTATGGATATATACTGAGTTGTTCATGAGTTTTTATTTATGTCTCCAACTTTAATTTGTTACAACATGGATCATTCTAGTTTCTTCCCCTTGATTATCATTAAATTACAACTATAGCAGTGAAAAACTTAGCTCCCATGAGACAGGTTTGGATCAATAAAGAACCATAACCCCCTGCAATCCCGATATTAGGGGATTTATTGCAAAGACTTTTTTTTGAATTACATTTTTCTCCTTTGTCAGAGATTAGTTGACTATATTTGTATTGGTCCATTTCTAGTCTCTCTAGTTCCATTGATCTATATGTCTACTCTTTATTCAATACCACACTGTTTTGACACACTGTAGTTTTATAGTATGTTTTAAAATCAACTAGTATGAGTCATCTGAATTTTTTTCAGTATTTTATTGGCTATTTCAGGTCTTTTGCCTTTCCATATAGACTTAGATAGCAATTCGTTGATAACAAAAAGGAATTTTCTAGGACTTGATTTGAATTTCATTGAATCTATATATCAAATAGGGAAAAATTGACATCTTAATAATATTCAATTTTAGTCTTCTAAAACATAAATATCAATACCTCATTTATTTAGATATTTTTTGATCTCTTCATCAGAGTTTATTCTAGTTTTTCAGATATAGACCTTTGACATATTTATTTAGATTTACATTTAAGATTTTCTTTCACATATGTGTGATGGTGTAAATGGTATTTTGCAGCACTGTTAATAGTAACCAAGATGTGGAATCAATCAAGGTGTATAACAACAGATGAATGGATAGAGAAAAGGTGGCATATATACATACACACACATATACATATATTCACACACACACATACACACACACACAGTGGATTACTAGTAAGCCATAAAAAAAGAATGAAATCCTGTCATTTGCAATAATATGGATGGAACTGGAGGATATTATGTTAAGTAAAATAAGCCAGGAACAGAGTTAAACACTGCATATTCTCACTCGTGTGGAAGCTAAAAAGTTCAATCTAAGAAGTAAAATGTAGAACAGAGGATTTAGAGGCTATGAAGTGCTGGGAGAAGGGAAGGACAAGGAGAAATTTGTTAAAGGATATAAAATTACAGCTAGATAGGAGGAATAAAGTTCTATACCACTAACAGTCAATAAAAACATACAGATTCAAACAGGTAGAAGGAAGGGAGTGAATGTTCTCAACATGAAAAAATGATCAATGTTTGAGATGATGGACTTGGTAATTACCCTGATATCATTATTCATCATATGTATGAAAACATCACCATACACTCCATGAATATGTGCAATTATTAGTCAATTTAAAGGACAAAATGAAATTGAATTAAAAGAGAAAAAAGAATTTCAATGGCTTCTATTTGCTCATTGCAAAACATGAATTTTAAAATAAGCAATTAACTTGATATGTTGACCTTATTTCTGATATATTGTTATAGTTGCTATCATATCCAGAAGGTTTGTCACATAGACAATTACATCATCTGAGAACAGTCTTATTTCTTTCTTTTCTATAAAGGTTTTCTATTCCTTCCTTGTATTATTGAACTAGCTAAGACTTTCAATATAACACTGAATAAAAATGATGAGAAAAGTTGTCTTTATCTTGTTTCCAATCTTAGGAGGAGTATGTCTAGTCTCCCAATATTAAACATCTATAGAATTTTTACCTCTGTCCTTCATCAAATGTAGGGAACGTCTTCCCATTCTATATATAGTCTGCTACGAATTTTTATTATGAATAGGTGTTGGATTTCATCACATGACTTTTCTGTATCCATTGATATGATTATATGATTTTCTTCTTCATTAATCTGTAGTGTGGTAGAGAGCACTGACCTTTGGGTATACTTGTGGAATATCTTTTCACACATGAAATAAGTCTCACTTAGTCATGCTATAGAATTATTTTTACATATTGTTGGATTTTATTTAGTAATATTTTATTGAGAATTTTCACATATGCATTTATAAAAATCTTCATATATGTCTATGATTTTAGTTTTCCTTTCTATAATGGCTTCATCTAATTTTAGTATTAGGATGATAATGGGTTCATAGAATGAATTAGAAAGCATTCCCCATTTTTCTGCTTCCTGAAAGAGATTGCTGAAAATTTGAACAATTTCTTCCTAAATGTTTGGTGTGATTCACCAGTGAAAACATCTTAACCTTGAGCTTTCCTTCTCATTTGGGAAGTTGGTAAGTATTGATTGAGGTAGTTCAGGAGTCCTCAAACTACGGCCCACAGGCCACATGCAGCCCGCCTAGGACATTTATCCAGCCTGCCTGCTTAGCAGCCAACTCATCCCAGGGCCCAGAGTCTGGCCCTCCAATGGTCTGAGGGACAGTGAACTGTCCCCCTGTTTAAAAAATTTGAGGACCCCTGACTGGTAGTTCATTGTATGTGTCAACTTGACTGGATCACAGTATCCAGTGTTTAAATGTTGTTTCGAGGTAGGTCTACAGAACATAGTTATGGAAGAGATTGGCATTATAATCAGTATACTGAGTAAACTTAATTGCCCTCTTCAGGTGGGTGATTATCATTTAATTCACTGGGGGCCTAAAAAGGTGTAAGATGGGAGAAATCACTCTCTGTCTGCCTTGACTGCTTGAACTGCGTCATCTATCCTTTCCTATATTTGACACTCCTGAATCTCAGGCCTACTAACTGAAACTAAAATCTGCACTGTTGTCTCTCCAACTTTCTGGCCATCAAACTACACCATTGTGCCTCCAGCTTGCAGAGAGCAGATCCATTGCTTCTCTGAAGAACTCTGAATAATGCAGATATTGGTCATGGGAAAGGTTTTAGAGGAATAGAATTTTAAGAATGTGGTTTCTGAACTGATTCTGCGGTTTCTGGAATTGGCTCTGTGATTGAATTTAAAGATGCCAATGACTCTATTTCCAGTAGTAAAGAGAGCACTAATAGTCCAGGACATAATCTAATAATAGAGATACACAAAATGTCTGCACTGACTACTCCTCGTCAGCCATTTATAGGAAACAAAGAGCTGAGTGACTGTGTAGATGATTACTTTGAAATTTGTTGAAAACTAATGCATTTAATAAGATTGACTGATTTTTCCCAGTGTCACTGGATAAAGTAATGAAAGAAAAAGATGAATTCAGGAAATTCAAATTCCCTGAACTTGTAATTACTTGAAAATTACTTGTAATTACTTGAAAAGAAATTCTTATCTCCGGTAACCACAGGGTTGAGATTGCTGAAAATTAAATGAATTATTTCTTCTGTGACTGGCTGAATTACAACATATATTGAACTCCAATCATCTCAGAGTTAAAGAGGTTTTCCAGAAGGAAGTATGTGCTCAGAATCTGTATGGTGCTGATTCTCCCATAGCTTCCATTCATGAATCCAGGAATTAGAGGGAGGAATGGGAGTGAAAATTCTCACTACCACATCTAGTATCCCATTACCAGAATATTTGCTTCCTGTTCCTATCTTCTACTGTGTTTTCCTACAGACCTTAACCCTCAAAAGAGAAACATGTTCACTAGGAGACACAATAATGATTTTATTGATATGATTTTATTCATAAGTTAAGATTTCTACCTGGCCACATTGGACTCCTCATGCCTGTCAATTAACAGGCAAGGAAGGTAGCTCCAGTATTTGCTGGGTAATTGATCCTGACTACCAAGGGGAATTGAACTCATACTATATCATGGAGGTAAAGAAGAATGTATCTAGGGTGGCACCTGTAGCTGAAAGGAGTAGGGTGCTGGCCCCATATACCAGAAGTGGTGGGTACATACCCAACCCTGGCCAAAAACTGCAAAAAAAAAAAAAAAAAAAA
>NW_003852404.1:9186632-9191317 GCF_000181295.1 Otolemur garnettii
AATGTATCTAGAGCATGGGCAATGGGTGTCTCTTAGTATTATTGTGCCTTATAATTAAAGTCAATAGAAAAACACAATACAATTCAGACAGGTTTACTAATAAAGTACACCCTTTATGTATGAAGCATTAGGCCACCCCATCAGGATGAGTTCTATGAGCTGAGGCACCTGCTGAAGACAAAGGTACTAGTGAAGAGCAGAATAAGGTAGTGATAAACAATGGCAATGACCATGTAACCAGTTGCAAGAATGAGGATCATAGTTATCATGAGTATTTCTCTTTATTTGTTACAAATTCATTTGTGTGTGTACATGAGGTTTGTCTGGAAAGTATCCAACGATGTAGTATGATATGTTACATAAGAAATATTATACATAAGGACAATGGGACAATATCCATTGGGATAAGGGACAATGACTCCCCTTCGATTTAGGCACCTTGGGACCTCACACAGTTCTCTCAGTATCTATTCCACTGTTCGAGCACTTTGTAAAATCCTTTGTTGTGAATTGCCATTACCTGCCTTGTCTTATTTTCCTGAATCTACTTAGTGGTCTGAAATATCTTCTTTTTCAAAAGTGATTTTAGTTTGGGGAAAAGCCAGAAGTCACAGGACAATGAATCAGGGCTTTGGGTGGGTAGTGGGGAAGAGTCCTGGGTGATTTGATGTTTCACCAAAGTGATGAAGTTGCCAATCCCCAGTTGCCTGTAGCTGCAGCCATTTTTGTCACATTGCATCTCTTACTGATGAAGAACATTGAAGTAGTACTTCTTATCAAATATTGCCCTGGATGATGCACAACACTTTCCCAATCAAGAAACACAGTTAACATGGTTGTGATCTTGCTGTGACTCTACCGTATCTGCTTTGGGCATGGATAACCAGGAGACTTACATTCAGATGATTGAGCATTCATTCTGGATCATAACTATAGACCTATGCTTCATCTCTGGTTATGAACTTCTTGAGGAAATCTGTCTCCTTGGTAGTGGTTTGAAGCAAATCATTAGTAAATGCAGTACTATTTTCCTTCTGCTCTTATAGCAGAAGCTGTGGAATGCATTTTGCCCCAGTACATGTCATTACAAAATCCTGCATTATGGAATTCTTCTGTGTTACAGAATACATTATAAAATCTCTGGAATCCCCAGATTAGCTTCTAGTTCTCACAGTGTCAGTTGCTGATCTTTGTTGACTGCAACCCAGACCCATTCAACATTCTCAGGTTTTCTGCTTGTTGCAAGCCTGCCAGAACATACTTTCAATAGATTCTTGACATCTTTGAAGTATTTGTACCACACTTTTATTTGTGCTGCTCTCATCGCATCATCCCCAAAAGCCTTCTGAATCATTCAAGTAGTTTCTGGAAAGGACTTTTCAAGCTTGATACAAAATTTGATGCAAACTCTACTTGTTCAGTCATTTGAATGCTATGGCCATATAGAACATGTGCTCACTCAGTGGCACCCCGCACCCTCCTGGCTAGTGTAGTGAGGTTGTCATGCACATTTTGGTCCTCTCTCCTTGGCTGCCAGGTTACATCAGTGTTACCCAAATCATTCTTTATATCAATAATGGCTGAATACATTCTGAACAGACCTCTTGTGTGTGTGTGTGTGTGTGTTGGGAGGGTATGTATTTTTGATTTATTTCCAAAAATGAAATTTGTTATGTTTCTTATCATGTAACATAAAATATATTGACTTAATGTCATAGCACTTAAGTATTTTAATTTGGAATTATATTATTTAAGTTATAGACCATCAAGCAGAAAAGTAAGTATCTCTTATTGACTTGACCTACTAATGTTTTAGGGGATGGAGTTAATGTGGTTTCACTTGTATGTAAAATAGTTATATTACACTAAGTGAAATGATGTCCTTGTTATTGTCTTTTTTTGGAGATAAAGAAAATATAGTTCAAGGAGACAAATATATATATGCCATGTAGATAATAGTTGGAATTGTGAAGGCTAATTTTTTCAACTTGATTGAATCAAAGAATGCCCAAACATTACTTCTGGGTGTATACATGAGAATTTTTATAGAAAAGATTAACATTTTAATTAGTAGACTAACTCTATTGACCTTTCCAGTATGGGTGGGTACCATTCAATCCCTTGATGATTAAATAGAACAAAAAAAGATGAAGGAAGAGAGGTTTCACTCTTTTTCTGGGGCAAAACTTGAGCTAGACATCAGTCTTTTCTAGTCCTGGGCATTTCCAAGCCTTCATCCCCAAAGTGGAATTAACACCACAGGTTCTCTTGTTTTCAGGCCTTTAAACTACAATACCAGCCTTCCAGGCTCTCAATCTTGAAGCAAGCAGACCACAGGACTCCCTAGGATTTATAATCTCATCAACCAGTACCTTATAATAAATATCTTTATCTCTCTCTCTATATATATTTACATATCCAATTTATTTTTTCTGTTTTGATTTTGTTTCTTCTAAGAATTGTAAGTAATAAATAAATTCAATTCATTTAATAGATATACACCTGTGCAGATGATCTATTTCCTTTGTTTGAGTTTGGTAAGATTGTGTATTTTGGGGATTATTACATTTCATTGGTTATAAAGTGTATAGCCAGAAAGTTGTTCACAGTGTCCCTTTAATATCATTTTAATATCCATATACTCAGGAATAAGGATCCTTCTTTCATTTCTGGTATTAGTCCTTTGCTTTTTGTTTGCCATGATATTGCAAGTATGCAAGATGCTACAATAAAAATAAAGACAAGCATAAAGCACAAAAAGGAAGGAAGAAGTCATTCTAAAACACAGTATTAAAAAGAAAATATTCATATATGATTCATCCTATAGCAGAATTTAAACATAATTTAATTTTCTATGAAAGAAGATACTAAATAAGAGAAGTACAAATGAACTGAGCAGCTTGTAAATTAAGTGAGCAGAGAAGTAAAATGATATCACTATAGAACTAATTACTTAGAAACCATAGGAAAAAATTAGACAGTGTGGGAAATGAAATTAGTAAGAGAAAAAGCCATAAGGTAGGAGTCTCGGTGCAATTAACTGGCAAAAGACACATAAAGTAATGAGATAAAAGTTTTATTCATAATATACAGGACATGTACATCCAAAATAAAGATGAAGTATGTAGTTGAAGTGAAATACAAGTGTCACTTTAAACATAATTATGTAATAGCAGAAAATATTTCTGATATTTAAAATATTAACCTTAGATCTAAAGGCACATGTTCTTAAGAAATTTTTTAGAAGAACCAATTTTATAACAATCTGGTAAAGTGATTGAATTTCTAGGATAAACAAAGAATTCATCAGGTATCCAGGAACTTACACAGGGAACAAATCTGGCTAGGCTCAAATACCTCCGTGGAAAAGTAAAGTGCCAGAAGATAATAGAAGAACATTTACAAAACTCTAAGGGAACAAGTATGTCTCAAGAATATTATAACAAGGTAGGTTGTTGTCCAAGTACAAAATGGCAATATTGGCATACCCAATCATGCAAAAATTTGGAGACTATGTCATCCCTCATCCTGTCTTTGAATGAAATTGTGTAAGAGACAGAAGAAAGCATTGCAAAAGACCTGAAATGGTGACCACCAAGCCCATGTACACATAAAATAAAGAGTAAATGCTTATGAGAAATACTTCATAGAAGATTATCAATCAATCCATCAATAAAAATAATATATTAAAAAGAATAAATTCAGTTACTAAGATTTAGCTTAGTATTCTACCCTATAGTTTTTAAGTTTTTCAACTGAATAGTTGGTGTTTTTGCAGAACTTTAAAATAATAATTTTTTTGTTACAAATGCAGTAATTTTTTATAATCTGAAGGAAGACAAATTTGATATAAGTAATTTTTTTTTATTGTTGGGGATTTATTGAGGATACCAAGAACCAGTTTACATTGATTGCATTTGTTAGGTGAAGTCCCTCTTATAATTGTGTCCCATGCACCCAAAGTATCACTGTGACCCTCCCTCCTTCCCTCCTTCCCTCTATCTGCCCTCCCCTTCCCCATCCCCCACCACATACTGACATAAGTAGTATTTTATTTTATGAAATATAGAAATCCAGTGGAGTTCACTGAAAACCTTGGTTTTCAGGAGAAATCTATTCACATATAAATACTCTGATACTCAGGTTCTAAAATCCTCAGATGGTTTAGAAAAGACAAAAGCAAAGCCCTCCCAGTTGTGTGGTGATCCTCCTGCCTACCAGGGTAGGATTAATTCAGTAGGTATTCATCTGGAGTCCAAAATGCAACATCTTATGCTGGGTATTTTGACACTCTCTGTCCTTTGTAAGTCAGAAATTCACATTGGACTATAGGATTTCCACATAAATGGCTTTGATCCAAGACAACGTGGATCTTGCTTCTGGAAAAATTCCAAACAAGCTATTTGTGAGATAAATAGGTGCAGAGTCCATGTGACAGTAGGTTCAGGTAGGGTACACGTATTTCATAGATTCAAAGATGTCAATTTTAAAATTGATTGATTTTGTATTAAATTTGGAGACGATATACTTCATTCAATGCCTGACTAAATCTTAAGATGTCTACCATTTCCAGAGCAATCCAACCAAACAGAAAATACAGAAGTTTATTTTCCTGAAACTAATTTAAACCTTTTTATATGAAAGCTATAACCTAATAACAACCTAAGGATATGGGGAGGGGGGAG
>NW_003852404.1:9191477-9219569 GCF_000181295.1 Otolemur garnettii
AAAAAAAAAAAAAAAAAAACATGAAGGTCACCAAGCCAACCAGGAATACATTTGCTCTTTACAAAGAATGGTCTGCCCATTTGCCCATTTCAGATTGTAATTTAGAAAGCACAGCCAGTGCTCAGTAAAGGCATCAATTAAAACCACCATCAAGACTATATAAATCGATTCCTTATGTGGAAAAATAATCCTCAAATGGTTGATGAAAAATTAAATATCTTAGTTCTTATGCTATTTCCTTGGAACCTGAAATAGATTTAGTCAGGTCCTGGTTAATCCTTACACCTGACTGTGGGTTTTACTTTATCATATTGTCTTTGAATGAACACATTACTCAGAAGTAATAAACATAAATCATGCCATTGTAATGATTATTACCTAATTGGAGAGATTATCATCTTCATATAATTAAATATACAACCCCAAATGGACATGCGTTCTATCATAGAACATGAAGTACAGACACAGCGTGTTTCCATGGTTAATTTAGAGGCTCATACACGCAGTCTATGCACTACGTGTTTTCCATCTCTGCTAGACTCAGTGTCTACGCCAAATGCAAGTTCGTATTTCCAAAAAGGATGCAGCCCTTTTAGGCTTTGCAGGGAGACAGGATCATGACAGTGTCCTTTAAAGGAGGAAAAGGGAACTCTTTCCCCTGAGTCATTTTATTAAAGAAAAAAATATTTCTACATGCTTAGCCATCACCCTGACGAGACTCACAATTCTTATTTTTACTACCAATTAATTTTATTTAGTTGACAATAATTTATACTTATAAAAATGCAGTTTGGGAAATTATTATAATATGTAAAAGAAAATACCAGAGTTATTTCTGGTTTTCATATCTAACATCTCAAAACAGAATATTTCATCAAGTAATTTATGGAGTGCTAATATACAACTGATCTCACCCAATATGTTCAATTTAATTTAAAAATTAAAGAAACTATAAACTTGATACTTGCTATTAATTAATGGTTAGTAAAGAAATGCCAGAATATGTTTTCCCTATGAGAATTACTTATTGTGATAATTGATTTGAGAAGCACTTGTATAGAATTGATGTTGACACAAGAAGCAGTTTTTGTATAATCATTTTGAGCATAATCTTGGAATTGGAACTGGTTTAGGTAATTGCTTTCCCTTGTGTATTGCCTTTTTGTTGCCCCTGTAGCAAATTACTAAAAACTTGGCAGTTTAACAACAAAAATTTGTTCCCTCACAGTTCTGGAGGCCAGAAATCTAAAATCAATATCACTGGATGCAAATTAAGAACCTTGAGGGTATGCCCACTGGGAAGTGGCTAGTGGAAAATCCATTTCTGATCTCTTACAGTTTCTGCCCACATTCCTTGGCTTGTGGCATGTCACTCCAATCATTGCCTCTGTAATCACATTTCCTCTATTCTTCTGTGTGCTCTTATAAATACACATGTTACTGTATTTACGGCCCATCTGGCTAATCCTGGATAATCTTTCATGTCAAGATTTTTAACTATATGCAGTGACTTTTGGTTTTGTTTTGCCTTTCCATATAAGGTAACAGTCAAGGAATTAGTAAGGGAATATCTTTTGTGGGATACTTTTTCACCAGCCATGTACTGTTCACTCATTCATTTATTCAATTATGCAATTAACAAAATTATATAAACACCCAATGGGCTAGGCACTATTGCTGAAAATATAACAGCAACTAAAGAAAAAAAGTCTTTATATTCTCAGAGTTTACATTCTAGTAAGGGTTGCAAATTGTTTCTATAAATGTCCTGATAGGAAATACTGTGTATAGACGATACAGTTTCTCTCTTGTAGCTACTGAGCTAAATCTTGCTGTTGTAGCATGAAAGCAGCCACCTTCCTAACACAGAAATGAATGGTGTGATTATATTCTAATAAAAATGTCTATACGAAACAGGAAGCAAGCTAGATTTGGCCCAGGGATCATAGCTGGCTAACCCTTGTTGCAAAAAGATGTAGGAAAGAAAAAAAGCCAGGCAAATATAGAATATGTCAGATGCTGACAAATGATGTGGATGTGAAGAACGCACATTCAGAGGACTAGGGTGTTCTAATGGGAAGGGTACTGCCAGCTAGGGCACTAGATAAATCACAAAACCCCAGTGACTTCACAAGGAGACATTTCTGCAGTGTTTATGTGAGGATCAATACTGAGGCTTCTGGTCAGTGGGAAGGAACCTGCGTCCAGCACTCTGGCACTTGCCCTCCTGAGGACACTAGAATCCTTTCTATTCAGTTGGTGGTTGAGAGAGCGGGTGGAGGATAGCACATGGAAGTGTTTCATAAAGCAGGATGGGAAGATTTGATCAATTCCTCTCACATTACATACACTTCCATGCCTATAACCCAGGCACTTGACAACATTTAACTTTAAGAAAAGCAAATTATGTAGTTGAGCTGGGCGTCCAGAAGCATTAAAAAAAAAAAAAAAAGATTGGAGATCAGTTAGTATCAGTTAGTATCATTTGTGAGTGTTCTTTAAAGTAGGGTAACCAGGCCTGAGGAAAGCAGAGGGCTAACATGGCAGACACTACCATTTAAATTAGCTCTGTGTTCCTGAAATTACATCCTACGTTTAAATTAGCTCTGTGCTCCTGGATCTGTCTCTCTTTCTGCAGGCAGATCAGCCGTGTGACTGACAGAGTAGTGTCCCCGGGAATGAGGGAAGAAGAGGTACATGCCCTGTTCAGCTGGACCCTTAAAACACACTGCAGAATTCTTCTTGCTTTCTCTCTCTCTCTTTTTCTCTCTCTCTTCTATGTGACTCAAAGTAAAGGAATTAAGGTGGTGAAATACAATGTGACAACTTAAATGTCTGCTGGTGGGAGAGCTGGCTGGGGTGCTGCCCACTTCTCTCTGGACTGTAACATGAGTAAACAAACAAATAATCCCCCCAATTGACTTTAGTAAACTACTTAGATATGTGATTTTTTAATATATATTTATATAAATATAAAAATTTTGTATATATATATATATTCAGTTTTTGGCTGGGGCTGAGTTTGAACACACTACCTCCAGCATATGAGGCTGGCACCCTAGTCCTTTGAGCCACAGACACTGCCCCAGATTTGTCATATATTTTTTTTTTCATTTTTTTTATTAGATCATAATTGTGTACATTAATTCTCTCATAGGATACAGTGTGTTACTTCTATATGCAGTTTGAAAAACTATCATCCAGGTGGCCAACATAGCCATCATGTCTTTCTCATAGTTGTTATGCTAAGACATTTATATTCAACCTTTAGACAAATTCACCTGTACCCAAATAGAATAAACTATAGGCATGATCCCTACAATATCATTCTCTTCACCCACCCTCCCCCTCCCCTCCCCCCTCTTCTTTCCCCGTATTCTAGGGCTCCATTTGGATTGTAGCTTTCCTAAGATAGCTAACAATTAGATTCATAGTAGTGTTGAGTACATTGGACACTTTTTCTTCCATTCTTGAGATACTTTGCTAAGGAGGACATTTTCCAGCTCCATCCATGTAACTATGAAGGAGGCAAGGTCTCCATCTTTCTTTGTGGCTGTATAGTATTCCATGGAATGGATCAATAAATTGTCATATATTTTTTAAAATGGCAAGCACTAATTGCCTTAGTGCTGTAGCTATCTGGTGCTGTAGCTATCATTGAGAAGAGTGTCCCACATGAAGGCCCTGAAGCTGAGTCAGATTTGGCGTGTTCAATTATTTTAGGGTGTCAGAAATGCAGTTAGAGCAGAAGAGCAGCAGGAAACGTAGACAGGAGATAAAATGGAAATCATGGAGCACCGTTGTTGATCTGCCTTTGACTGTGTGTAAGAGGATTTATGTCCAAAGAGAGACAGGATCTAATCTTCATCTAAAAATGATCATCTTGCCTGCTGTGTTGAGAAGTGATGTGAGGGGGAGTGAAAGTTGAGCAGGTTCTGAGAAGGACATAGCAATACTGCAGGTACAAGGTGATGACGACTTGAAACAGACAGTTTGGGAGAGGGAGGTTACATATGTGATCTGAGAGGAAAAAATAAATGGGGCTAAACACTAGGTTTTCCACATCAGCATTTGGAATGAAGTGTTTACCATCACTGACGAGATCGGGCATGTTCCAGGCTGTACGACCACAGAGAGTATTTACCTTTGCTGAGCAGAAGACTTCAACATTTTATTGACAGGAGGGAGGAATGAGCGAAACAGAATGTGGACATGCTGAATTTTAGATATTCTTAGACATACAAGTAAACAGGGAAGGCATTTAAATATGGAAATATAAATTGAGGGATTATCAATGTATGATGTATGAGACTTGATGATTTCAGTAGGGCAGTGGGTGTTTTAGAGAGAAGATATCAACACACAAAGTTCTAGGGCATCTGGAAGCTCTCAGAGGCTGGAGAGCTGGAATGATGGAACAAAGACACCTCAGTGGAATCTCTGGAGAGTAGGAGAAGAATCAAGAAAATAATATCCTGGAAATTAAAACTAAGAACTATGTTTTAGAAAAGAGGGTGATCAGCTAACTGAAGCACCACTGAGAGGTCAAGTGAAATGAGCAGCAGGAACCATTCTGATTGCCAGCTCTGAGGTCAGCGATGGCCCCGGGCAGGGGCTCCCATAGTGAAGCAGTGGGGTTGACAGCCTCCAAGGACCAGATTAAGGAGAGATTTCTGTGGGAGGAACTGAAAACAATTTGAGGAGCTTTGATGAAAACGAGATTAAAGGGAAAGAATATGGAAGGAGGTGTTGAATCAAGAATCAAGGAGGCTTCTTTTTTTTTTTTTTTTTGCTGTTTTATTACAGCTGTATTTTTATGGAAATTACCTTTTGAAAAGGGAAAAGTTGGTGATATGTGAGAAAATGAGGGCAAATACTAGACTAATACAAGTATTAGGATTAGTGAGGAGAGGCCCGCCTTGGACAGAGGCATGGAAAAAAATCTTGCACAGTAGCAAGAAAAAAAGCTTGCAAAAAATCTTTCTTAGTGACAGGAAGGATGGCCAAGTGCTGGGAGAGATAGAGGTAGAATGATGGTTTTCATGGTAGGAATTTGTACAATTTCTCTTCTGATTTCTACTGTTGCCTTGTCAAATAGGAACCCAAGTCATCAGCTGAGATAAGAAGAGCACGAGAAGTAGGGAAAAATTGAAAATCATCTAGGAAGATGAAGGCGTGAAGAAAGCAGACAAAAGTAGTGTTGGTGGTGATTGCTACCAGCCCACCTGAAGTTCATGGCTGGTAATCTGGCAAGCACAGTTTGGGCGTTACCATGTGAGAGTGACAAGTACGAAGTAGGTACAGAATTATATTTAATCAGAGTGGATATTTTGCAAGACTTGTGTGAAGGAGGGAGAGCAAGGCAAGGATATTGAGATTTGAGGTTAGGAAATGAGTGTAAACTTGATGAGGATAAAGACCTTGTTTATTTTTTTCACTGATATGACATAGAGAGCTAGAAGAGGGCAGACCACATATAAGCATGTGATGAATATTTGTTGGATGAATAAATTGAATCTAAGGCCTTGAAATATCAGTAGGACTAGGAGGAACATGAGAATACGACGAGGTTAATAGAGTGAATAATGGTTAAAAATTCATGGATTCTAAGTCTCTGAGATTTAGAAGACATTTAAATGTGCTACTTATTACTTTTGCATGTTTTTATGAAAGGTAACGTACACTACATCATCTTACCATGGAGTCACAGCAACAACTTATGAAACCTGCTGAAAATAAGGCATAGCATACAGAGAGCACTCACTGCCTGTTCCCTGTCATTCCTATACAGAGAGGAATATATATTTTCAACTTTAAGTCCTTGGCTTTAAAATAAAAAACTTGTTGGCATCACATATGACTGGATATCACTATGTAGTATCACCCGAAGAGCGCTTTCACGACTGAAATAAAAGGCAATTGATTGAACTGAAAAGTTAAATTAATTAAATGCCCTGTCCATGGACTTCCAGAAAGTTTTTCATTATGTAAAGCCCAAACTTGCATAAAAGCATCATTTAAAATATTAGCATCTTACAGTATATGAAACCATCATAGAAATTTCTCTTCTGAGTCATGTATTTTATCACATTGTGCCTACAAGCACAATGAACTAGAGCTAATCCTGACAGTTGACAGCATTAGCTTTACTAGAGATTAGATCCCGTGTAATCTATACAGACCTTTCTGTGAGACGTGCAGACCGATTTGTGTTGTATGAATACATAAGAGAACTGTGTTCCTCAGCTTTTCCTGCTCACTTGCCATCTCCCTATCATTCACTTTTAATTAAAAGATTAAGGGATAGTTTTGAAAAAAAAACATAGGGAGGAAGTTCTTGTCTCCTTCTATGGTTTCAAGTAGTAGGGTTATTAATAGAAAGACTTGGACCAAATTCAGATCTCACCTTTTTGTATATGTGCCTTTTTTCTTGACCTGTGTTATTGGAAGTTATGAATCAGTAAGAAATATAATGAAAGTGGCTCTGTATGTAGTGTTTTGAGATAGGCTGCATGTTAGTATTTTCTGCATATTGGATTTCCTTTGGGGTAGGTTTGTATTGAATGTCATGTTCTTGATTGCAGCTGAGTTAAGTTTCTGCTCTGGATTTGTTAAAGTAGGTCAGGTTTGCTCACCTCACTTCTCAGCCGTATCTAATGGCTTTAGGAGTCTCTTGACTTCCTTCATTGAGGTTCACTTATTACTGAACTCAGTTGAATAGATAAGCAAAATGTACTTAGGTCCTGTGACCAGAAATGTGTGGAAATTTTACAGTGACCCGAAAGACCACTAACTTAT
Organism: Otolemur garnettii; assembly: GCF_000181295.1. Taxonomy (NCBI): domain Eukaryota; kingdom Metazoa; phylum Chordata; class Mammalia; order Primates; family Galagidae; genus Otolemur; species Otolemur garnettii. Next base: position 9,198,276 of record NW_003852404.1, read on the forward strand.
AAGTCTCAGATCTTTATTATGGTTCTGCAGCTACGTGTGGTAATGGAGGTTTGTTTCCTCATGTTTTAAATGAAAAATTAATCTTGAAGGTCTCCAATGGGTCCTTCCAAAGGGAATATTTTGAATGGGTTATATATGAACGTGGATGTATTACTGGAGTTGATGTAAAAATGTTTATCGATGTGTCATAGCTCCTGATGAGAGTGGGAGTAGAAAGGCTAACGGCAGGGGTGTGTGTGTGTGTGTGTGTGCGTGTGTGTGTGTGCATCCACCCGTCTGTTTATCTGTCTTTATATAAGAGAAAGAGGCAAAGGAAAAGCCTGGAACCAATCCAACAGCATAAACTACATTCCAACCAAAAAGGCAATCCTGGGAAATGTAAGAGTCCTCTTTATCCAATAAAGCAGCTGAAGAAAAAGAACTTTTCTTTTCATCTCAGGAAGGAAGAGGCAACTCCACTAGAGGGCTGTGCTCTCACCTTCCTCCCTGTGCTTCGCATTTGCAGAGGCTTTGAAGACATGTCTCAGCCGTGCCACAAGGGACAGTCACTTCAATCACAGAAAAAGGAAATAACATACTGGAACTCTAGTAAATATTTAATTGTTCTTTGTTTTGTGTAGTGTGGTAAGCAAGCATGAGTTTTGTGTAGTCTTACATTGAAGAAATCATTTCAAGAACCGTTGTTAAGAAGAATATCCAGATTATTATTTTTCATACATTCAAATGAAAACATTAATGTGTGTTGTCAATTCTTATCTTAAATAAGACAAAAATAATGTTTAATTAGCATATATATCATTAAGCATACCTGAAGAGCATCTATATTTTCATGATGTTAAAAAATAGAATAAATAAACCAAACCATATATGGAGGCTTATTATGAGGACACAGGTACCTCTTGCACAGAGGGAGAGGCACAAGACAGTGTGGCCAGAGCATCCTTTCTTCACACAGTCTTCCAGGCTGACTGGGGTGTCCCGTTTTCAATACGCAGCCTCCTTGGTTAGCTGCTTACCTTGAAACCTGCAAGACAGAAAGGAAAAGAGTATGGAGGAACATTTGTGGGACATTTTTTTTTTTTTTTTTTTTTGCAGTTTTTGGCCAGGGCTGGGTTCGAACCTGCCACCTCCAGCATATGGGGCCAGCGCCCCACTCCTTTGAGCCATAGGAGGGACATTTATAGACCAGGTTCAGAAGTGGTGTCTGTCACTTCTGCTTCACATTCCCCTTGCTGGAAATCACAGCCATGGATGCATCTGACTTCAAGACTGAGGTGTCAGGTTGTGCCTTGTGCCCAGGATGAAGAAACAAAAATGAGTTTAGGAGACTTACTGACAGTCTCTGCCTTGAGTGTTATAAATGATAATTCTGCTTATCACAAAGAAGAGAAAAATTTTATGATTTATTAGACCATTGATTACTAATAATAGTTTAAAGTACTTGTAGTCAATATTCTATGTAGTGGTCTGGTATACAGTGATTGTTAAAAATAAAATGTAAATCATGTAAGTAATTTAGCACAAAAATTTTTTGTTGTAAAAAATTTTGTTGAAATTTTTGTTGTAAATGTTTACTAAGTGGTATATTTTATGACCATCATTGATTATAATAATCAGAATAGGAATAATAATGTTAATTTAATTCAACTCAATACTTTAAATAAAGATAATTTACTTATACAACCAGCATGATGCTGAATATGTAATGACATTTGTAGTCCTCTTGGAAAGTTTGCTTTAGCTTCTCTATTTAGGCTGCAAACTGATCCAACTCAAAATAAAAGCACTATCATCTTTACTTCTTTTTAACTGAAGAAAATCAGGCTTTCTACAAGCATTTAAATGACATAACTGAGTTACATTAAGTCTTCTGAAGAACTGAATTACTCTAAATTTCAAATTAAGATCATCTTCAAATCGATCATGTATCTTGAAATACACAAAGATAATATTAAATTATATGTCTATCACCTTAGAGAAAATTTAGTACAGTCAACACTATATATCTGTGGGTTCCACATCTGTGGATTCAATGAACAGCTGATAAAAAATATTTGGAAAAATACCTAATAAAAATAATACAAATAAAAAATATGTATAACCACCATTTACATAGTGTTTATACTGGATTAGGTATAAGTAAGCTGGAATTGATTAAAATGCTCAGGATGATGTGTGCAGGTTATGTGCAAAAACTAAGCCATTTTATACAAGGAACTTGAGCACCCTCAGAGTTTTAGAATGGGAAAATCACTAACCAGTCCTTCCATGAATATAGAGGGATATAAAATATCTATCTATCTATCTATCTATCTATCTATCTATCTATCTATATTTGAGACAGAGTCTCACTTTGTTGCCCTCAGTAGAGTGCTAAGGCATCATAGCTCACAACCTCAAATTCTTGGGCTCAAGCAATTTTCTTGCCTCAGCCTCCCATGTAGCTGGGAGTACAGGCACCCACCACAATGCCCAGCTATTTTTAGAGATGGGGTCTCACTCTTGCTCAGGCTGCTCTTAAACTTGTAAGCTTTGGCAATCCCCCCACCTCGACCTCCCAGAATGCTAGAACTACAGGTATGAGCCACTGTGCCCAGCCAAGATGACTATAGATTAAATGAAGATGCTGTTTCTTGAAAATACATTAGAATTTAGGAAATTAAATGAATTTAGTACTGTAACTCTCATTACAGATAGAAAAATGCTAACATTTCATTGATATTAAATAATTTTGAGAAAGTTAGAAACAGCTTAATAAGTTATGTTAATATGAAAAGTTAACATATTAGTGCAGTGTTGGTAATGGATATTGTTTGTGAAAGAACTTGGAGGCTCTAATCAAGCCGTAACATTACAAAAGAAAGAGGAGGTGATAACTAATTATCCCATGGACAGCTAAGAATAAATAATAAGTTCTTATTAGTGTGATATCTCATATTTTTATTTCCATAATCCAACTAGATGATGAAAAACACATACTACTAGCAGAGATTTATATGAATTTTTAGAATTTTAATAAGTATTAGTAGCATTCATACAGCATCTGCCTTGAATTATCATATTACTTTCTTCTGATACAAAGTCATCATTTCAAAAGGGGTTGAAAATAATTGATAAGTGAATAAAATTTATTTGTGATGATGCTAACATTTAAATTTTACCTTATGTTAATATTAAATATTCATATTTAAGAAATTGGAGAAAAATCCTTTAAAATGTTTTCTATGAAAGTGTATGACGTGATCTTTAATATATAATTAAATTATTGCTATAGTCCAGCCAATTATTAATAACATAGTGATCATGTCATATAGTTATCTTTTTTGTTTGGTGCAAACACTTAAAATCTACTCTCTTAGTAAATTTTCAGAATATGATATAATATAATTAACTACAGTACTCATGCTGTGGGATAAAGCTCTAGATTTATTGATTTTACATATCAGTTTTGAGAACAAAATTCGACCTACATCTCATTCCCCACAGCCCTTGCCCCTGCTGCCTTTCTCCTCTGTTTCTATTTATTCAGTGCTTTTATAGATTCCACATAAAAGGGAGATCATTCAGCATATTTTTTCTGTGCCTGGCTTATTTTGCGTAGCATAATGTTTTCGGGGTTTATCCATGGTGTCTCAAATAGCAGAATCACCATCTTTTTTAGGGGTGAATAATATTCTGTCGTGTGTATATATATGTACCACAATTTCCTAACCCAGTTATCCATTGATAGACACCTAGTCATTTTTAAATCTTGGCTGTCATTGATAATGCTACAGTGAACACTGGGGAGCCAAAGTCTCTAGGACAGTGGGTCTCAATCTGTGGATCACGACCCACAGGAACTGTATTAAAGGGCCACAGCATTAGGAAGGTTGGGAACCACTGCTCTAGGAGGTTCTGATCTCATTTCTTTTGAGTAGAAGAAAAAAAAGTCGCTTGGCCACAAGTTTGTACTATTTTTAATGTTTAAAGAAAGCTCCATATTATTTTTTGCAATGGCTGCACCCATTCAATATTCTCACTGGCAGTGTACAAGGGTTTCCTGAGAAAAAGAATTTTTGGAAGAAGATAGTGGGTATTACTTTAAAATAATGATGGCATGTATATGGAGAGAATTGTAAGAAATCCAAAATGCCATTAAAATATAGAGAGAGTAGATACATAATATAACATTAATTGTTTGTAGTTAGTGATCGAAGACGCTAGAGGTTAGTTTTAATTTTGCCAAGACATTGATATGAGAAACTGTGATAATCTTGTACGGTTTTCTGGGAACTAGCTTCAGAACTGCCAAGCTTCTACATCTTGACCTGATTTTGTGGTACTTTGTTATGTCTTGTCCATATTTCATGAAGAAAATTATACGCTCTGTGAATTTGAGATTTTATAAAGGTCTCAAGATCATTTCTGAATGTTCAAAGCCTAGTTTATTATAGGTTTTGGTATTCTGAGTAATTTTATGAATAGTATTTAATTTTCAATGGAATTGAAATGACACAGAAAAATGTGGCATTGAGGGTTTATATTACTAAGCATTTTTAAAAGGCATATGCATCGTGGAAAAGACACAATTAAAAAATAGTGTGTATGTGTGTGTGTCACTATATATAGGATATACCATGATAGTGTCAAGTGATACCTTCCTTAAGTGGATTTAGAGGTGGTAGACATCCAAGGCCCACCAAGTTTTATGTGTACAATCCTTCTTAGGATTGAATAAAATATATCCTTTTGTTTTCTCTTTTCCAAAAAGCATACTGCACTAACTATAGTCTTAATTGGAGTCACAAAAATTTCTTAAAGGATTATAAGTTAAAAGAATGAAGAAATAAATGCAAATCAAATACATCTTGGGAACATAATCAATTTCTACCCCTATCTAATGTTTAGGATAGTGTTGTTTGGTTTTTTTTTTTTTTTTTTTGAGACAGAGTCTCACTATGTCACCCTCAATAGAGTGCTGAGGCATCACAGCTCACAGCAACCTCAAACTCCTGAGCTTAAACAATTGTCTTGCCTCAGCCTCCCAAGTAGCTGGGACTACAGATGACTGCCATAACGCCCAGCTATTTTTTTTTTTTTTTTTTTGGTTGTAGTTGTGGTGTTTGGCAGACCTGGGCTGGATTTGAACCCACCAGCTCCAGTGTACATGGCTGGAGCCCTAGCCGCTGAGCTACAGCTGCCAAGCTAGGATAGTGTTTCCTTATCTTTAAGTGTATTTTCTAAATGAATTCAAACTAGCAACTTGAAGTTGAACCTTTCTACAGTTACCTGTTCAATTTCTGCCCTACTTGCCTGAACTACTGAGTATTTCAAACCTAACTCAGGTCCTGGCCCCTTTCTTTCCTATCATCTTGCTGCTTCTCTCTCATTGCTGAGCTATTTTACTCAGATCTCCAGGCTGAGTACATATCCTTTTTCAGAAATCATACAATAATCAATTAAACCAATTTTGTTAATAGTATACCTTTGATCTTTTGCCTTGATGCTCATAATTTGGCTTTGCCCTGTCTGAAACCAGTTTAAGTACTATGGCTTACTTTCCAAAGGAGGACCCACTTCAGCCTGGCTTCTCTGTGCCTAACATCCTGACATGAGACTCCGACTCAGGTTTTTTTGGTTATTGCCTCTGCCTCTCCCTAGACTTCTGTCCTCCATCTATGGTATTGCACAAACTCCGCTCCCTGGATGCAAAACTCCAATTTTCCCTCTTGTTTGGTTTGCTTCCAGTTCTGTTTTCTGTATTCCTTTAATTTTCTGCCTGTCTGTTGGGAAAATGCTTACTCTCACTACAGTACTTTTTCGGACTTTTATTATCTCCATATGTATTCTCACCAATAACATTTCTTTCTGTCATGTGAAGCTGTGAATTATTACTTTTCCATTCAATTTAGAATATTGATGTGTCTCTGGGGTAAGTTTCAATATGACAATGAGCAAGCATAAGGCAAAAATTGTATTTTGTCTCCTTATTACTGATTCACCATTATTTTTCCAGAGAAATCTAAAAGAAAATCTATCTTTATTCCTAGAAACCTAGATATCACATTTTCATGTAAAACATTTCTGACATTTTTAAAGAAAGCCAAACAAACAAAAACTTCATTTAACTTGTGTCCTGTGGTTCCAGGTAGGAGTCCTATAAAAGGCTCACAGAGTTACTGCTGCCTGTCGGAAATGTGCGGTTCCCTAAAATACGCTACGTTACTTTCTTGTTATGATTTTTTGTTCTTTGTGTGTTTCCTCAAATCTTTCACCACAGTCTTATTCTGTCTCCTCTAACGAAGCTTTAGTAGTGGGCCATGGATATCCAGACAACCTGCTCAAGTGAGCAGGAAGGCTGGTCATACCTTGGCACCTTGGAGGGACCCTGCCCATCAACAGCACTCACGAGCCTCATCCTGGGCAGAGAAGCTGCAATTAGGCAAAAGAAAGAGAGTCTGGGGGAAGCCAACCATGCCGCCCAGCAGTTCTTAGGATGTTGGTGGCATCTAGGCGTGAGTGATAGCGGTAAAGTTCCCTATTGCATTCCAAATCCGTATCTGGTACCACTCTTGCTTTTTTCTGTTGCTTTAAGAGAATATCCTTGCAGCCTGTGCTTCCCTCCAGTCCCTGTCCAAGAACACCAAGAGGACTAAATTCAAACCACCACTATTCCAAATTCATTAACGGTGGACATCAACTCCTCTTATTCAACATACCAAAAAGTCTAAAGGAGGTGAGAGCAGGAATGAGGCCAGGCACTGTAACCAGTGGTAGTGAGGTCTCACCCATTTTGTCCAGGTGCCAGACGGGACACACTGATTTTTCACAGACATAGTAAGAGAAATGATGTCAACCTTCGTGAGAAGGGGTGGGTTTCCTGGGGACTTCTCTGAGTCCCTGCCTCTATTTTATCGTTCCTAAAGCATCTAAGTCAGGTCAGTGATTGTCAACCTTCCTAATGCTGCAATGCATTTTCATTGTTAAAAAGGGTTCACGACCCACAGATTGAGAACTGCTGATCTAAGTAGTTCTGTTTTTCAAACTGAAAAATAAAGTCAAAAATAATATCTGGAGACTTCCTTCACCAATTTCAGCATTACCAATATGTAGTAAATGTATCAAAACTTTTATGTAAGGAAGTTATCAACATCCCCATACAATAATAAAACACCTTAGAAATACTTGAGTGTGTGTGTAAAAGAAAAATAAGCAGGATGAGAACAAAGTTGGAGAAGGGAAGCTCAGTTATTTTATGAACTGGATGAACAAGAGAGCTTTAATGTTTTCTTAGATATCATACATAAGTCATGTGTATATATATATCTTTACCACACATGTTTATCTGTCTTCCTCTAATAGGCTTTGGTACTGTGTACACCTATGACATATATATATATGTGTGTGTGTGTGTGTGTGTATATATATATATCTCAAGTTATATATATATATAACCTGTATGTATAGATATGGGGAAAAGAGAAGATTGGCAATATTGTTGCATCAGTCAAAGGATTTATTCTGGTCTCTGGCTAGAATATGCTCAAATGTACATGTTTGCTGCTGCTAAAAGTTTGCCTCTGAAATTTATGTCTGTGGTTCCCCAGGAATAAATTATAATGTTGCTTTCCAAATCTCACAAAAAAATAATAACTCATCATTATATACTTGAGTTAGCAATCTTGCAGGTCCCTTAACTTCTGTTTATGAAGTTGTATTATGATAGAACAGTGCTCCTTCTTTCCAAAATAAGAAATATTATCTGTGCTTTCCTGTTGTAGTAGAGTCTTGTTTCATATTAAGGTAATTAATAAGATAAAATAACACTCTAGGATACACTGCCTTAATATTAATCTCAGATTCCTTTGATTTGCAAATTGGATTGTCCTTATGCATTACCAGGTAAGGTGGTTAACTTTGTGTGTCAACGTTGCTTGGCTACAGTACTCGGCATTTTCTCCAACATTATTCTGGATGTTTCATGAAGTACTTTTTAGATGAGATTAAAATTTAAATCAGTGGAGTCTGAGTAATGCAGATTGCTCTCCATAATGTGAGTGGACTGCATCTAACCCTTTGAAAGCTTTCAAAGAAAAACATTGTCCTCCCCAAAGAGGATTCTGCCAGTAGACTGCCTGTAACCTCAAACCGCAGCATGGACTAGAGGCAGGGATTCTTGAATCTACAGCCTACTAGCCTGACCTTCAGATTTTACAATTGCCAGTCTCTGCAATTTCATAAACCAATTCCTTAAAATAAATCTCTCTCTCTCTTCATATGCATACATACGTATGTATAAATATATTTGTGTATATGTGTATATGTATGTGTGTGTACAACTATATGTAAAATTATAGCCTAGTGGTTTGGGGGTAGAGAGAGAAAGACATTTAGAGCTGTAAGCTACATATACAGTATCTCTCTCTTTCTCTGTCCTCCAACAAATACAAAAATAATGTATTGTGTACTATATGGTAGATAATATTATGGGTCAGTACCCATCCTCAGTGGTTAGAGCACTGGCCACATACACCAGGGCTTGTGCGTTCAAACCCGGCCTGGGCCTGCTAAACAACAATGACAACTACAACAAACAACATAGCCAGCACTTGTGGTCCCAGCTACTTGGGATACTGAGGCAAGAGAATCACTTAAGCCCAAGAATTGGAAGTTGCTGCAAGCTGTGATGCCATGGCACTCTACCGAGAGCAACATCATGAGATTCTGTCTCAAAATATTAATAAATAACAAATAAATATATATCATATAGAGTGTAAAGTATATCTAATAAGAGAGATTAAATATGCAGCCTGTTGATTCTGACTCTCAGGAAAATCCTGACTAATATGTCAGTCAAAAAGTTAGCTATTTTATAAATATAAATAATTCTAAATGGCTCTTCTAGCCAAAATTATTATCACTCAGTGGCTGTCCTTTCTCCAAATTTTTCATAAATGCACTTAATTCTCATATATTTTTGGAGAGTGGAACACTATAGTCCCTTTATATTCATTAATAGGTTAGGGTGAACTAATTTGTCATATCATTTTGTTTCAAGAGTTAAGGCAAGGAGAATTGCAGCCATTAAGTGGCTGAAAAAGATGGATTTACAAAGCAATTCCTTGGGAAGAACACAACCTTTGTGAGTATAGCACTGTGGTAATGGACTGGGAATAAGGGAAGATGAGAGTTCTCTGTACTGCCCTGCTGTGCCTCGTTAGAGACTTAAACAAACCAACAAGAATAAAAACCCTGACCAATGTTCTAGTAGAAAACATAGAAAACAGGAATCCTAGATAAGTTTGTTGTATTAATCCAGAGCAATGTCAAGTGAAAAACATAGGATCAAACAGAAAACCATTTCCATGGAAGGCAATTGTAGTATAGTGAAGAGGGGTAGTCTTTGACTCCAAAGTCTAGACCTCAGTTTTGATTCAAAAAACTTAGGCAAGTTAGATACTTAGTGAGTCACAGTTTCCTCATGTTTCATACTAATATTAAGGCTCTACAGTTTTAAGAAAATTTGGTGTATAAAATTCATTAATTTTCACACCTGGCAGTGTGATGGTCCTTAAAAAACATCTAGGAAGATTTTTAAAAGTGTTATCCCCTGGACTCTCCTTCACATATGTAGTATACTGAATTAGAATATCTGAGCTATGGTACCTCAAACATATCTCTGGAAAAATGTCCTCAAGCGATATTGAAGCAATTATTTAATGTATATGCCTTTGAAATACAGTATAGAATCTCCATAGTCAATCACTTCTCTGCATTGACACCTCTTGAAATTGACCTAATTTTCATAGATCAGACATCCACCACTGGTATGTATCAGTATACTAGGCCTTATTCCTTATGTTAACCACTTCTATATGTTGACCAGTTTGTTACAGTCCTTTGGATGGTCAACTTACAGAGGTGCTACTGTACATTCAGCTCTAAAGTGTCTTGTCCACTAAATGCTTAGAGATGATGCTTCATGAAAGATAAACCTGAATGGATGATATGCATATACAGGGCTTTATGCCTTCGCTACTTTCTAGGTCCCTTAACCATTGGATAGAAAACCAATCAATATTTAATTACCGTGAATTGGTCATTGTCTCCTCAGTCATGTCAGGACTGGCCAATGCAAACCAGCACCCAGCGGACAATTTGTTTCTGCCATGTGGGAAAATCTACCCAGTACTCCAAAATTGTAGAATATAGCTTGAAAGTATTATTAGTTACAGATGATTTTTCTAAAAGGATTCAATTTAGAAATGATAGGAGCTTTTTATGGTTCTTTATTTTGTTTTCCCCCTAGTATGTTTCGATAAACCTCTGTAGCTAAACTGAATACCTGAAGATTGAATGTAATGATAATCGAAATCAGAAAAGAATCCAATGATTGAGTTAAAAGCAGGGCTCATATTCCTTAATATATGAATTTGTCAAAGCATGAGTGGAAGACTAAAGATATTGAATTTTGCCATGTGTAACCAAATTTTGTTTTTATTATGTCATATGTAATTCAGCTTTTTATATCAAAATACTTTATCATATTGACTGGATTTCTGGAGAAACTAATTCATGTAAAAGTCATATATTTATTTTAAATGTACAAATAAAATATATTTATTCTCTTTTAAACACTCAGGGAGATACCAATGCTATCAAATAGCCCTTCATGAGCTTAAATCCTGCTAGTATCAAGCCATTTACAATGTTTGGTTACTTTTTCAATCTGGTTTTGTTATTATTGATCGCTTACTCCTGAAAATCTACTACTTTCTCAGATATGCTTAAATAGTAATCAAACTCCTCTCTCTGCCAGCTTCTCTCCCAGAATTTTTGCTTTTCCTTGCATGTCCTTTCCATTTTCCTCCTATCACTTCATGATGTGAGGAAAACATACTTCGTGTTGCCATCATTGGGCCCAGTTATGGTGAAGGAGATGGTTTGCCTGTCCAACCCATTAGCTCCCCTATCTCTCGCATTTACCCATTGTGATGCCATTTAACCAGTTCCTCAGGCTGAATCAATTAATGGAGCAACTCTTGATCTTTTCCTCTCCTGCATTCCCTAGATCCATTTTGTCTTGAAATCTTATGCTTTCTATTTTTTAATTATTATAAATTCCCAACTTTCTTTGAATTTTCATATCCCAATTATTAAGTCAAGTCTGTATCAGCCTGCTCCTAGATTGCTATAAGAGGTCCTTGCTCAAGTATGGAGAATCCTCAAAGAACTCAAATTAGACCTCCATTAGATCCTGCAATCCCTTTAGTAGGCATCTACCCAGAAGACAAAGAAATCATTTTATCATAAGGACATTTTCACTAGACTGTTTATTGCAACTCAACTTACAATCACCAAAATGTGGAAACAACCTAAATGCCCACTAACCCAGGAATGGATTAACAAGCTATTGTATATGTATACCATAGAATGGCCCTTGAAAAAAGATGAAGACTTTACATCTTTTGTATTAACCTAGATAGAGTTGAAACACATTCTTCTTAGTAAAGTATCACAAGAATGGAGAAGCAAGAATCCAGTGTACTCACTTCTAATATGAAGGCAGTAAATGACCTAATACATACCACATCAGAGAAAAATGCAAATCAATTCAAGATGGTGAGGTGGAAGAACAAGGGAGTGGGGATAGGGGAGGAAGGAGGGGTGGGGTCCCTCTTGGTGGGTACAATGTTGGGGTATAGGGCGTATTTCTTGGGCACAGGACGCAATTAGAAGAGGGATTTTTATAAGTGCAAACAAAGTAAACTAATTCTTTGTACCTTTAATTAACCTAAAACTAAAAAATGAATAGATCCTTCTTCATTTTTTTCATCCATTAGCAACACAATTCAACTTGCAAATTTTTATAAATTGTTTTAGACATCAAATAAATTATCCAATTACCTAAATTCCCAGTACATACAGAATTCTGCATTTGACACCATGTGAGATACAATGGCCTTCAAGAGGAAGGTAAAGGTATTCATGATTAAGAAAGGTAAATTTACAAATCATTGTAAAATACAGTGAAGTACAGATGATAGCATAACAGACATACATGCATTATTCCTAAGAAAGGAAGGGAAAGGGAATGACAATTTCCATGCACTTGTAAAATATATGCAGAATAGAACTGGCAGAATTCTTCAGATAAATGTTGATGATATGAGAATGCAAGTAAAGCAGATGGAGGAAATTGTGTACAACATTTTAAAAGCCTTTGATTAAGTTAGTGGTGGATTATACATGGGGTAGAAGTAGAGAATCGAAGATTGAAAATCAAGGTTCAGGCCACACCATTGACTGCCTGAAGACAGATAGATTGTTAAATATATAGATAGATAGATGCAAACAAAAAGATCCAGAGATGGTAGATAGAGGGAAGGACAAACAAGGATAGATAAGACAAATGGAAGGATGAAATAATAGATACATGCTGCTAATACCTCATGGCTGAATATCACGATGGTCACCTTCAAAGTACTCCCCTTGGCCGTCTATAGTGATATTTGGTGATGAGGTATGTAGCACTTTTTCTAGGATGAGTTTGTGAACTTAATTGTTAAACTTCACATGATCAGCTCTGATTGCCATTCCACAAAGAAAGGTACCAAAATTGCTTTGAAGGGCAGACTAGGCACTGGCACTGGTGCGTAGGTACCCCAGGGGAGTATCTCAGAGGAGACTGTAGTGACATTCAGGACCAAAGGATGTAGCACTTTTTCTGCAATGAATTTGTGAGCTTAATTTTCTGACCTTGTATATTGTTGTTACTGGATGCATACATATGCTGAAAAATAGAAACATGAGTGAGGATATCATAATTGTGAATTTCAAATAATTCTGGACATGGAGGATAGAGATGGGCCAGGGAGCATCCAGACAGAACGTTGCCTTTATTTGTAGCCTCATATTTAATAAAATATATTCTAAAGCTCATATAAAAAAGTTGAAATTTATAAATCATTAAAATATAAATATTTGTTATATTATTCTTTGCCCATTTTATACTTTCAATATTTCAAAATTTTAAAAAATTGGGATATAAAGAAAAATAAATTCCCTCTGGTATAAGTAGGAGAAGAATATTGTGAGTGAAATTTCCAAAGAATATTTTCATTTTGGGTAGTAGGAACAAATTAATGATGAATATATACAGATTTTTATTTGTATGTAAGGTCTTGAAGAGGTGAGCGAATTATTTGTTTTTGAGACAGATTCTCACTCTGTCACTGGGTAGAGTGCCATGGTGTCACACTCACAGCAACCTCAAATGCTTGGGCTTACAAGTTCCTTTTTCTCATACTCACGAGTACCTGGGACTGTAGGTGCCTGCCATAATGCCTGGCTAATTTTTCTATTTTTAATAGAGATGGGGTCTTCACTCTTGCTCAAGCTGGTCTTGAATTCCTGAGCTTAAGTATTACACCTGCCTCTGCCTCTCAGAGTGCTAGGATTTCAGGCATGAGCCACCGTGCCCAGCAAGCGAATTCTTTATAGAGAACCTATAGGTGAGGGACTATGAAGTAGGAGACATTGGACAATGTCATAATGTTGATTAATTAATTTTCCTTAGTTTAGCTTTCTTTGCTTAAATGAATTACAGTGTGGTTTTATTTCATACTTCAAAAGTTTTTTAAAATACACAAAATGCAAAATTTCTAATTGTCTTACTAAATATTTAAATGATTAAATGAAGTAGTTATATGGGGCATTAAGAGAAGATCGAGCCTTACTCTACTAATTATTTCTACATAAGTAGAAATAAACATTTTTCTAAGTCAACAAATTTGATTTATTCATATTCTGACAAAAGTCCACATGGGAAGGATTAAAATGGGTCCACTGTGCCAACTTCAAATTTGTATAAGACACTTTGCATTTTCCAAACTCTGTGTAGGGAGTTAAAAAGACTTTTTTTTTTTAAAAAAATCAACCCATCCATTCATTCATTGATAAAAATCTTGTGTCTCGGCACCTGTGGCTCAAGTGGCTAAGGCACCAGCCACATACACCCATACACCTGAGTTGACGGGTTCAAATCCAGCCCAGGCCCGCCAAACAACAATGATGGCTGCAACCAAAAAATAGCTGGGCCTTGTGGCAGGCGCCTGTAGTCCCAGTGACTTGGGAGGCTGAGGCAGAAAAATCTCTTGGGTCCAGGAGTTGGAGGTTGCCATGGGCTGTGATGCATGGCACTCTATCCAGGGCAACAGTTTGAGGCTCTGTCTCAAAATAAATAAAATTAAAAAAAAAATCTAGTCTGTATGGTTTTAGCCAAGATATTTATAGCCCAAATGATTTTAGGGTGATAAAACCTCCAAATGTAATAATCCTGAGTCCCATTAGGCTGAAAGTTAGACTTAAATATCCTAAATGATATAGATTATGAAGAATGTTTACTATGATAAATGACCAACTAATAAACCTATCCAAGTATGATTATATATTGGCCTTAGAATATATAATACATTCCTTTTCAGCGTCTCAACAGTTGCCAAAATACAGGGAAGGGAAAGTTTATGGGATGGAAAATTTCAAGGAAAGCACTTATTAGGAAATACTTATTGAGCCTCTAGAACCCAGTTCCAATAATTGAAAGCAGTACTTACAGCACAACAACATCGCATGAGTTTTTAGCCTTCATTCAACTTTTCTACTTCATTTAACGAGTGTTGCTAGAAAATACTTTTACTATAACTAATTCATAGTCTCAAAAACATAATGATGGATTCCATTAGACCTTCTAAGTAATTTCTTCCTTGTTCTCTGGGTATATCAAGTCTCCAGCCATAAAAACAACAATGCAACTCTTCCCAAATATTATTAATGGATTCGTTAATTGCTTAAGTCGAAAAACTCCTCAAGATGATTTATTCTCAACATTTATTTTAGGAATTGAATAGATTTAGTAAATGATTAACGTGAGCTAACCAACTGACCATTTTAGGGCAATATTTGCACATGGCTAAACAAATAGATCTTTGCAGAGCATAATGAGATACGTGTCGGCACTTTGCTTTCTTCCTTGATTTGGATCACTGTACAGTAATTAAGCCGAAGTCTATCTTCAAGAGGAGAGAGGGCCGCTGGCAGAGAACCGTTTTGGCAGGCTCTTCCATGTTGTGGTCTGTTCGGTTCATCTGCAGAGACGTGGATTAAGATAGAATTATTGGAAATCCTGTTGAGTAAAGGCCTCTGGATGAGAACAGGGAAAATTAATTTAAGCCTCTCTACTCCATCAACATAACCTTTTAAAATACTAGGTTACAGAGTGTTCATTTCACTTGTGATTTTGATATAAGACACCAGTGGAAATGACATTACAAAAAGGACTGATTTTCGCATATAAGCTGTCACTGACATGTCCTAAAAGTACCTTTTACGTGGACCTTAACTATGATAACATTTTCCAGGTTGTGAGCATAGGCTAGGAGTTATTAAATGCTGAACTTATAAAGGTAAGTGTGTCCTATCTCTAACCCTTAGAGGGTAAAGAATTCTGAAATGTTGATTTACAGGGCATTGTGATGGATTCAGAATATTTGGGGGTGGTTGTTTTAATCTGAGGATGGAAGATTAAAGGCACCCTTGTTTTTTTCTTGAACTTTAAAGAGCCCATGTAATGCAGCTTAGGAATAGTGACTCTGATCCCTTTCACTTGTGTATCCAGCATCTTGCTTAGTCATAGATGAGAGGACATCTGACCTGCTGGTAATACTAATGTATAAAATTTTCAAAGCTCTTCCGTTCCTATCAGCTATTTTCTCCTCACCCAGTGCAATAACAGATCTCACTGTGCAGATAGGCTGCAGGGGCTGAGAGACTGAAATCATTACTTCAACATCATGCAGTTGATCGGGTGGATCTAGGAGATATTTAAAGTCTGCCAAATCTACTCTGACTGATGTGTTTTCTAGAAGTATTAGCTGTGGATAATCAGATATGTGTGTGGCTTACAGTGATGTCAGGAATGATAAGAAAAAAAAAGAAAGAAAGAAAAATGAGAGGAAAATAGGAAAAGAATAGAAGAGAAAGAAACAGCTTTTGTGTTTTGGCAGACACATCTCTAGTGCCCTAAAATGAAGAGGTGGCCCTAGATTCCAAGGGCAGAGGTATATGGCAAACGGTGAAATGGACCCTGGCCAAACAACGAAATATCCTCATGCTGGGAGTGGAGTGGTCCATGCTGGTGCTGGGGGGAGGAGGTGGGGGAGGGGCAGTAAATGACCAATGCGCCCAATAAAATGAAAAAGCCAGAATGGAGCTCACTCAGCTTAGCTTACTATTTTAACCAAATTTTTGGAAGCCATAGATACTGAAAGTATCCCAAAAAATGTTTGAATAGTTGTATGAAACAGGCTGGAAAATGAGAATGGAAAGACAAACAGAAGGAATGATACTGTGGGTCTGTGTGTCCTTCAAGCTGAAATGAGAATAACTCAGCTCGCTGGAAACTTTCCGGGACGGTGGCAACTTGTCAGGAGCAATCGTCTTGGGATTCTTTCCCCAAGGGTTTCTATATTTTGGAAGAGCTAGCAATTTCAGTCATAAATGAGGAAATGAGCAACAGAAAGGCAGGGCAGAAAAATCACAGTTAATATTTTTAAAGACTAAATATGTCCGCTATTGTTTTAGCAAGAGCTTATGTTTAATTAACTCAAAATGACTTCAGACTCGGCCATGGAGAATTTGTCTTTTTTCCAGTTACTGGTCATTCCTAATTCATTTCTCCCTCTCTTTTCTTTATTGATATGTGTGCTTGGCAAGGTTAAAGTCAGGAAGGTAAGAAGAGAACCTGCGTTTTTCACATTTGGGCCTATTTTCATTTATTCCTTTCTTTATAAATAAAGCACACATAATGTAAAAAAAAAATCTAATTTTTAAAATAAAAAAATTGCCATGAATAATGTTTAAGTCATCAATACAGTAAGAAATCTTTAGTTGCCAGTTGTATTTGAATTCTCTGTCATCCATCTATCATCTGTCTGTGTGTATCCATTGCTATATCTGCCTATCTTTTACCTAATGGGCAGTTATAATGGACTTTGCCCATCGTCTTCACTGTCAGTGAAACTAAAGCCTTGTGATAAGTATGTATACATTCTTTACAGAGTTACTATGCTGAATTATCTAAGAAATTGTGAGCACTGTTTTCTTTGAGGAGACTTGTATGCTAGCTGGATCCAACCTTTTTGGGCACCACGGTCCAGTTTCAAGGGCTGCAGTTTTTCCAGGGTGGCAGGAAGGGGTTGGTGGCAGAAGGCAGAGCTCAGGGGGTGGTACAGTCATGGGGAGCAGCTGTAAGTGCAGACGAAGCTGCTTTGCTTGACCGCCCGCCACTTCTCACTTCTCATAGTGTGGCCTGGTTTCCAAGTCTCAAGGAAGACAAATCTTCCAAAGGCAGGGCAGGGAGTTGGGGCACACTGTGTTACAGGAGGAGGGGGCAGGTCCAGGGGAAGGCAGACCTCTGTGGTCTGGATCCTAAGAGGCCACAGACCACTAGCGGTTCACTACGCAGGGTTTGGGGACCACTGTCATATGCTTCACATGGAGTTGGAAAGAGGTGGCTGCTTCCAGCTCCCTAAACAAAGCCTGGGGAGAAGAATACATGGACAACACACTGAGGACCATAATGAAAGGCTGCTTCAGGGAACTGGCTGTGGGTCTCTGGGGTCCAGGACATAGATATTCGTTCTCAGCTGTTCAGGTACCTGAATAGGACTTTGAGTTCAGGCAGGGAAGAGCATGTTGAAGAAGCAAAGGGATGGCCGGGTAGAGGGTGGAGCTTTCACTAGGAACTTAACTCCCAGACCACAGGGCAGGGCCAAACTACTCTGAGGGTGGGCTGCAGCATGATGTGCTCAGGGAGTAGAGGCCGAGGGGCAGGAGATTTGCTGCTGCAGTGTGACATCCCTCTGCCGTGGGAGAGTTGTCAGGGAGCCTCCAAAGGCAATGTCAATGGGTAAATAGCCAACATTTGGAAATGACCTCTGAGAGCCGTGATGACTACAAATATACCAGTGAGATAAGATGTGTCCCTACCTCTCTCGACCTTCTTCTCCTGCAGCATATTAGGTGGGTAAGAAACAGAAAAGCAAAGAGAAGAAAATCGTAACATATACACATTAACACATGTGCACATAGGCACACCTATCCCTGCAAGGCCCCGACCTCTCGGCCACTGCAGGATTTCAAGCTGGGGTCAGGAGGCCTGGGCTGGACGTGTGTGTGTGAGTGTGAAGAATCTTTTCAATGAATGTGAGATTAAAGTCCATGTTTGGAGTTTGGCCTTGACAAACTTCAATGCCATTTGAGAAACTTCAGCGTTTTCCAACTGTCTAATTAGGTTTATTTTTGCTGTAAGTATACTTCAGAAGAAACATTATAATATATACACACTATAATTTTCAAGCAATAAAAATGTGTCTTTTTCTGTAATTTGTCAATATTTATGAATAATCTTTGCCTGGAAACATCTAAATTTTAGAAGAGGGGATAAAATGGGAATGGTTTGTGGCTGCAAAAATGTAATGAGTACGATGGGATGAACCACACTTGATAGCATAACAAAGTGACTATAAATACCAATAAGCTGGAATAGCCGGGCACTGTGGCGGGCACCTGTAGTCCCAGCTACTTGGGAGGCTGAGGCAAGAGAATCGCTTAAGCCCAAGAGTTTGAGGTTGCTGTGAGCTGTAATGCCATGGCTCTGTACTGAGGGTGACATAGTAAGACTCTGTCTCAAAATAAATAAATAAATAAAAAATAACAATAAGCTGGAATATAGTTTAAAATAACTTGAAGAGTGGTATTGGGATGTTTCTAACAGAAAGAAATGATAAACGCCTGCAGTGATGGATACCCCATTTACCTTGACTTCATTAATCCACATTTTATGCCCATGTCAAAACATTACATGTATCCTATAAATACGTACAACTGTTATGTAGCCGTTATATTAAAATATTTTTTTGATATTGTGAGAATTTTCGAATTACCTTCCTTTTTTGTTAATTGGTAGGAACCATTCTTTGAGATTTGCTATGTAATCATCAAAAATTCTTTTAAAATGTAATGAGAAAACTGATTTATAAATAAAACTTTCCTGCCTGGTATTTGTCCATTGTCCACATAAAGTTTTAAACCAATCTGTCATATACGCCATGTCTAATGGCATCTGAAATATTTCTTACTGTAATAAATACAATTTTTATGTTATTCAAATATAACATGTGTGGCTTTATCCCTTGACCATAATAACTATTAGATTTTTTCCCCTCAGATTAATATATGGGTACAAACAACTTGGTTACATTGTTTGAACTTGTTAGGTAAAGTTGTAATTGAGCCCTTCATCCAAGAGGTATGCCAGACCCCCCGACATTGTATCTGTTCCGTGAGAGCTTACTACATCCAGTCCCTCATCTATTTCCTCCTTCCCTCTTCCTTGAATTTAAGTGTGTGTTTTCCCTTGTGTGGGTGTGTAGTTTTTCATCGACTGCATTTTTTTAATGATGTGGAAGGATCATTTTTAAATCATTTTTCACTAAACTGAATGAACAGTTAGGATGTGAATTTTAGAGCAAGTTGGATAACAGGCATGACTGTTTGGGGGCAGATGAAGGGCTTAGAAACCTATACATCATCTTCTTGCCACTGTGAACTAGTCATTCATAGATGGTCTGTCAGTGAATTATGGGGCAGGAATAAAGCCCAGGAATGAGGGGAAAATACACATCAAGATCACCACCTAACGTCAAGGTTTATATTTTCCTCACTAACCAATGTGTGATTTAATTCACCATTCTGTTATCTATTAGTCATTCTGTCCTAGAGGAAAATATTGAATGGATTTGATTTTCATCTACATTTGGTTCATGCTTCCCAGCAAAAAAACATACTTTGCAAAATTCAGAATGTATCGTTTGAAACTTCTTTGGTGTTCTGTAGTGCTCTTTATCTAATTCAATGATGTCATTCATATTTTTATAAGTTAAATGTTTTCTTTCACACAGGGGAGCATATGCCCACAGAGCACAAATACAAGTTCCAAGGTGAAGAGGATACTTAGCACACCTCCTTTCCTCCTTAGTTTTAGTTTGTGTAGTTTGGATTCTTTTGTACACTGACAGTGTCTGGAGAGTACCTCTAGAATTTCAGTGTAGGCAGCCTAGTCACTATATGAACAGCAGGACAGTTTGAAGTATTACACCTGAAGCATGCAGAAGTGATATCGCAGAGGCTGTTAATTGCCAAGAAACAACAGCAGCAAGGGATGAGACACTCGGGATTGACAGGTGTTGAGAGATGGTTGCTGTTCTTCAAAGCAAGATGTCAAGAGGCATGATTACTAGCTGTTTACCAGATAACAGGCAAGGTGGAGATATTTGATGTTTAATGATCATTCTCATGCACACTCAAACGCTTAAGTAATGGCGTTAGCGTTACTTTGAAGATTTGAGAGAGAGAGAGAGACATTATGAAGAAGCACAGACCCAACATATCTTTTAGAGTCATAGTACGTTTTCTTATTTCCAGATTACACATCTTCCCTTCTAATGCTTGTTTGATATAATTTGGTGAGTGTCAGCCTGTTATAAGTTATTCTTAAAGACTGTTAGGTAAACTGCTATGAAATGGGCTTTGTAGTTCTACTTTGCTGCTGTAAAAAAAAAATTACCCTGGTTTAAGAATGGCTAAATATTCTTGGAATAAAACCTGCCTGAGTTTTCCACATGCTCTTTTTGTTTGTTTGTTTCTAAGATATTACTGGCATCATTGCTCAAGAGTTTAGGTGTGAATGCACACAAAGAGACTTTCAAGCAGACCGATGTCAGCAGCTCACCCTAGAAATGAGCTGTCCTACTTACAATGGCCCTTTATAACACAGCTGACTCAGGATAATCCACTGTGAAAACAATTAGGAATAAATTTGAGGAGTCTGTACAAAGGTTCCTGGCATAACCAGCAGGTAACTGAAAGTGTCCAAGTACACAGAAGTGAAAGACATAATCCAATATAAGGTATTATTAAAAGGCCAAAGAATTACACAGAAAGTTGAGAAGAGATATGTGTATTTGGGATAGACACTTCCTGAGAAATTAACATCACATCTTGACTTAAATAATGATTTGTGGCTAGATGTTGTGGCTTATGCTTGTAATCATCGCACTTTGGAAGCTTAAGGCAGGAAGAGTGCTTGAGGCCAGGAGTTTGAAAGCAGCCTGGGTAATATAGCAAGACCCCTGTCTCTACAAAAAGTTTTATAAAATTAGCCAGGTATGGTGGCATGCTCTTAAAGTATGA
>NW_003852404.1:9223495-9225434 GCF_000181295.1 Otolemur garnettii
GACCTGGTCAATCCATTACAGCGAAAGTCTATGCAACCAGTTGCATGAAATGACTAGGATACTTGTGATTAAGCAACCAAGATTGGTTAATAGATAACAAGCAACAAGCAGCAAGATAACATTTGACCACGTATTGCTTAGCTGATGCTACTCAAACTACAGACATTGGACTTAGAGTCTCTCTGGCATCCACCATGAGTACCAGACCTTGCACCACCTACCTACCACTTCTTCCAATCTTTAGGCCACTCCTTTCAAGGAAAAATATTTAATTCTTAATAACATGCGGAAAATGCCTTTCATGTTTTCATTACCACTTGCTCCCCAGGCAGGCACCTACTTTGATTAATTGTTCTGGTTGGAATTATAATAATTACACTTCTTTGGGGGACATTGTTTTGAAACTGTTGGAATTTCAATGTAAATTTTAATCTTAAATTTTGTTTACAACCTAATTTATTCTCTTGAACCAATTCATAGTTCTTAGGTATATGCACCTCCATAGGTGCATAGTATATATTCCAATCCTATATACTCAGAAGCTCATATTCCTTATCATCTCCATTTCCTGTTTCCATTTCTGAGGGGACATGAAGATATGTGCCAAAAATCACAGTGATACCAGTAATTTCTAAGTATTTAGACACTGCCCCCCCTCAGGCTAGTATGAGGAATACCAATGATAATGAAGTTTAGATTGGGAAAATACTTTGTACCCTTGAAAAATAATGTAATACTCTGACCTATGTGGTACACCAGAGGCATGATGTGGTGAGCAGGGAAACTAAATCAATAGTATAATGAGGCAATACAAGAAGGTTTTACTCTATTACCATGTTTTCTTTTTTGCTTAAGAAAACAATATATGGAAAGTATTTGATAGGAATCACTCAGTTAACAAGTAAGCTTTTGATTTTTCAGGGTAACAAAGAGATTTTATTTAGGAAGAACAAAGTGAAAGTTTAGAGCACTTTCAAAGAGAGTTGGAAGTGGGTCCCTCTCATGAAGGAGAAAAGGCAAGAAAGATGGAGACACAAAGGTCTGCAGGGGTATAGAGATTCTCTGTTTGAAATTGGTCACAAGTCCTTCATTGTGTTCCCTGTACAAGTAAGCCTTTTAAATATCCATTGTGTTTGTTTCTTCTTTTACCTTTAAAAAATAGTTAGGATATACTTCAAAAAGAAAATATTCATATATTAGATGGTCTTTTGAATATATAGGGTAAACTTTTAAATAAAATATAGTATGATAAAAATATACTGTAATACAGTAAAGTTCTAGAATAGTAGAAGACACATCTGGGAGGATTTGTTTGATTTATTTTTGTGGGTCTTGCAATGAGTGGAATTCATGTAAGAAATTTTATTAGGAGGAAGAAAGGAGGACAAGAGAAAAAGAAAACGAGTAAAAAGAAAAGGATTTTGTTGTACGATTTGAAGTCAGTGAGTGCTTTCCTGAGAAACAGTTTCAATCCTGCTGAGTTTTTTTGGCGAACCAAAGGAATTTCCATTACATTATATATATCAATGGGATAAGTAATGACAATTAGGCTTTCTTGACATTTTATATAACTCAGTCATCTACCAAATACTTCTTGTTGAATGTTTTTATGTGTCAGGCATTTTTCTGGGTTCTGGTGTTAGAGTAGTAAACAGAGTCAAGAAAGACACCTGTCCTCCCATAGTTTTCCTTTTGTTGTAAAGAGGAGAGATACATATCAATATATACATGTAAAGACACATGTATATTCTACATGGTGATGAGTGTTCATAGAAAAAAGAAACAGAAAAGGAAGACAAGGTGGGGAAAGAAGGAAACTCAAGTAGTAAGTCAGAGAAGACCTCTCTAAAAATGTGATATTTGAGTCAAGTCCTAAAAGAAACAAGAGAGTGATTCTGGTCAGTCATTGTGAGTTTAGAGGCCAGGGTTGGAAGCAAAC
>NW_003852404.1:9226042-9231065 GCF_000181295.1 Otolemur garnettii
TGCAGAATCTGAGATACCTATTATTAGTCTAACAGCACTAGTGAAAGTGAATATGCTGTTGACTGACATGTAACTGACACAACAATGCAGCTAGTTTATACCACTCTTTTGTGCATTCAACAAATATTTACTGAAGTCTTTTTTACTATATGACCAACACTATATATAGTTGGCACAGGATATGTCTTTAGAGCAGGTGCAAATATTTATATGCCCTGACTTTGTGGTTCCATTTTCAGAAATTAATATAAGAAACACAACTAGAAGAGCATCAAAGATTTATTGACAGTGCCCTTCATTGTCAAGTTTGAGTGACATAAACTATCCCCCTTGACTGACATATATTATAATAGCAGAATAACAAGTAAACAGAGAGCAACACCCTCTGATATCCTGCATTTACAGAAATCTCTCTCTGTCTGTAAACAGATTCGCTTTTCTGGCATTTAGAATGATAATTTTTTGGCCCGTATGATTTCTAACCACAGTGACCCCTGACACTTATGAGGAAGTTGGGGGTAACTTTTAAAAAATAAATTCCTAATAAGGATATAAGAAAGGAGAAAGGGAATCCAAATCAATGTAGTACAACTCTGTTATTACAGTGAAACCATAAGCTGATTATTTTGGGAGCCTGTGAGTTATAAGCATGCTGTCTCTTTCTCTCATCCTAAGTTTTACTGCTGGATATTTATAATGTCCTTTCAGCATATAACTCAAGAGTTGCTTAAGATTTACTTTTTTGGGCTTTAGATTTCTGTTCCTGCCAGAATCTGAGTTTTTGTTTTCTCTGTAAATATATACCAGATTTTAGGGGAAAAAGTTACATCTATTCACACTAATTTTATTTTGATAGACGAAATATTCTCTTGCATTTGTCAAGGAGCATATTCAATAACCAAATTTAAATGGAGTGATTGACTTTGGTGAAACTTGGTTCTGATGCTTCATGTTCAAAGCTGATGTAGGTATGTGTGTGTGTGTGTATTATTTATATATGTATATACACACACATGTTCATATATACACACATACACATGTATTTATATATGTATACACACACACATTTTTTGGGGGGGGCAGCCATAAAGCTTGATGAATCTTGTTCTGGAATACACTTGATTTATTTAAGACTTTGTCAACAGTCATGCCAGAATCTTTTGGATTAGATGCTTCCTTCTCCTATCTTGGTAGGATGCCCTAGCAAGAGCCTGTTTCCTAAGTGAAGAACGATTCTCAGGCCATTTGCAGACAGCCATGATTCAGTCTATCCTGATTCAAATTAGCACCTCTAACTGCTTTCCCATGTTCTCCGTCTTCCTCTAACAACAGTTCCATTTACCTTTATGTCTTTTCAGAAACCTAGGATTTTTAACATGAAACATACACAACAGACTATATAAAAAATAACAGCATTGCTTTTAGAAATAAAAATGTTGTTTTCAAAAACAACAAGCATTATTGTTTTTAGAAATAAACCCATGTTTATACCTCTATTAATCTAAAATTATAAAACAGATGCACCAGATTGTACATTCTACAAATGTATCAATAAAAAGTAGTACGTGTCATCAGGTACTGCAGTGTTTGGACAAGTTGTTCCTGATGGTAAAGCAATTAAATGAAATGGAAAGATTTCGTAATGATGATAAACAATGACTTACTTTATTGCTACTAACTGAGGTGTAGTTTAGATTACTAGGAATTTAGCAATGGTCATTGAGGGTTCTATACATACTAGTAACACCAAAAATCTTATTAATTTGTTAAGAGCTGTATATAATACTTATGCTTCCTTTGAAGAGGAACTACTATACTACTGTGTAAACAAGTAATGTATAGGTTAATTTTCAGAAATGTTTAAAAAAAAGTGAGCTCATAGTAAAGCTAGAAAATTTTTGCATGTTTTACTAAAATTACCTTAAAATATTTCTATTTAAGATAAAATTAGCTATAGTAACAATGTCATTAACTAAAAATTGATATTAAAATTACATTTTAATATTAACATATAGTTCAATATGAGTGCACAAAAATAATCATTCACTAATATATTTATTCATTTAACAACCTTTTTGTTTCCTCTTGAATCTGATTATAAGGAATTGGGTGTAAATCACTGTACTGGAACTTAGGTTTTTATGATACACTTAAAGCTGAACAGCAAATGTAGGGTTATTTTAGAGGTATCTGTAACTTCTATAGAATTAAATTTTAAAAATATGATCAAGATTAACAGAGAACAGTGAAGTAACTTTTTATCACAGTAGTTGTTTTTAGTGAGGATAGCAAAAAAAAAAAAAACTGGAAAACTGATGAGCACAGGAAAAATTAATGAGATTCAGTGAGTTCTATAGACCAAAGAAACCAACGAAAGAAATCTTTGCAGAGATTTGTTGATAAAATTGTACTATCAAGTTGGAGGAGCTATGAATATATCTTGGGATTAGAACACCAGTTGTTTAGGGTAATAGTGAGAAAATAAGACTAGAAGGGAACCAAGGAAAAATTCTTTAATGATTGTGTAAAACATTTGAAAGAATTTAGACTATTTTCTGAATAGTACTCTGTATGTATGTGTGTGGGGGGTGTGTGTGGGGGGTGTGTGTGGGGGTGTGTTGGAAGTGTATGATATGTGAATAGGAGACATGGGAAGGAGATTATTGTTAGTATTTGCATTTCAGAAAGACTCCTGGATGCAATATAGAGAATAGCATGGGGGAGTTTAGAATAAACACAAGAGATTTAGTAATAATCTAGTCAAAACTCACATAGAGATGGTAAAAAGAA
This sequence comes from Otolemur garnettii, assembly GCF_000181295.1. Classification (NCBI taxonomy): domain Eukaryota; kingdom Metazoa; phylum Chordata; class Mammalia; order Primates; family Galagidae; genus Otolemur; species Otolemur garnettii. The sequence goes on from NW_003852404.1 coordinate 9,228,833, forward strand.
AAAATAATGTTTGTGGAATGAAAGACTTAATCCTAAAAGAAATAATCTAGTAGGAATTACTAGTCATAACTAAAAATAGATAAAATTTGATAATTTTAAGAATACATTTCCTAACAACAGGATTTTTTGTTAAAAAAGCAGCAAGAAGTAGACCATAGGTTTTACATCCTTGTGAAGCTTGACTTCTCTGTTAGGTAGCAAGAGCTACCTACATAGGTGGGGAATATGCACAAAGGCATTTGAAATAGACAACACAAAAGACAAATTTTACCTGCTTCAAAATTTGGCCCCGTGACAGCTCCAATTATATAATTACATGGGGAAGACAGTTATCTATTACTGCATAGCACTCCCTCTTCAAGAAATAAAACCTTAATGGATTGAAAATAACAACAATTGTTGATTTTGCTTATGAATATGCAATTTGGTCATGACTCAGTAAAGATGACATATTTGATCTCCCAACGTTTGGGTCCTCAGCTGGGATGACTAAAATTGTTAAGGATTAGAATAGCTGAGGCTAGTGGAAAAGCTCTCTCTCTCTCTCTCCCCCACCCCTTCTTCCAGGTACTCTCAGGATCTTCCTAGTGGTATCTTCAGATTAATCTAACTTCTTATACGACATCTCAATGATCTGATAACCAAACATTTTAAGAAATTGAGTAGATGCTATGATACTTCTGAGCTAACCTCAGTGGCCTAAAAATGTCAAACCTGATGCAGTTTATTGTTCAAACAAATAATTAATGCCAGCCCAGATTCAAGGGGAAAGGAATTAGGTCCCACGCCTCAATATGAAGTATAGAGAAATATTTTCGCCATTTTTAATCTACCATAGAGGACAATGTTTCACAGACAGACTAGCAGTTGAACTTAGTATTTCTAATAATTTCTCCTAAAAATAATTTTTCATGTTGCCAACTTTGGAGGATAAGATCTTTATAAAACAACTACTGATCATTTATTCCTTATAAACTGTGGATCAGTAACTGGCAGAGGCTAATTTTACCAAGAGAATATTGTATTTCCTTACAATAGCCAGCTCTTTCATTTAAAATTAGAGTCTGAGAAAATGTGCCTAATTATTAATCATTGCTGCAGGTAAGCTTTCATTTATACTACAAGAAATTTAAATATTTTGTTGGTCATTTTAACATGATTGATAGAAATAGTCATCTAAGGAAGAGGGGAAAATATTAAAAAAGATTAAAAATTCAAAAGATTGGGGTGCTATGAGTGTTATTACTGTAACATGCCCCTGACAGAAGGACAAGTTCAAAGGACACAAGAGTCCCGTTTTAGTACAAATGATGGGGTAGGGGAAAGATGTGGAAGACAAGTGATTATCTAGAGTCAGATGTTCTTTAGTCATGAAATGCAGTTAATTAGAACTATATAGTTTTAAAGAGCATCACAGAAGCCAAATTCAATAGGAGGACATAATAGTTTTTCAAGATTCCTGAGCCAAATAACTGGCTGGAGGGTGGGACCACGTTCAACCTGAATGTCTACGCCATGCCCATGTTTGTTTAAGGTTTAAGCAGTTTCTGCATTAAAAAGGAAGGAATTTTCCCATCCATAAGTGATATTCCATGGTGGAGTGTTGTAGGAGATGACTTTAAATAGAATAAATGTCAATTGTTCATTGTCACCCTGTTTGGAAACAAGAATGAGAAACCCTTTTTTGTTGTCCTAGAGTCATGACTATTGGATATAATAGAGACATATTGAGAAATAAATATTCTTAAATCTTAATTTTGATATATAGAAATAAAAAGCACATTTAGATTTTTACTATCTTGGTTTTAAAGATTCCAGATTTCTTCACAGAAAGTAGACATTTTCTAAATATTTTTTGAAAAGAAAATCCATTGTTCTAAACTAATTTTGTATGATTTACGTGTGATGTCTATAATTCTATTCCAAGAGAATATCAATTATATACATATGTGAGAGGTGGACAGGCTGAATTCCTCACAGACCTTCCAACTCAAGTTAAGGGGCCCAGTCAGGGGAATGTCTATGTGACTCTCCCTACATGGAGAAATCAGCAGTGCAGGCAGCTGAGGCCATCAACTAGTATCTTAGACTAGAGAAGCTGAGATGTCTACCTGAGAGATGAGACTTGCTCTTCCCTCCCGTCTTCTCATTGCACCGTTATCTGGCCACTTTCAGATGTACCCTTTACTCAGCCTTTCAGGATGTAATCTCCTGTTTCATTCTTTTTTTTTTT
>NW_003852404.1:9231132-9255203 GCF_000181295.1 Otolemur garnettii
CCAACTCCTGGGCTCAAGCGAGTCTCCTGCCTCAGCCTCCCAAGTAGCTGGGACCACAGGCGCCCGCCACAATGCCTGGCCATTTTTTTTTTTTGGTTGCAGCCATCATTGTTGTTTGGTAGGCCCGGGCTGGGGATTCGAACCCGCCACCTTAGGTGTATGTGGCTGGTGCCTTAGCTGCTTGAGCCACAGGCGCCGAGCCTCCTGTTTCATTCTTAACCTTGAGTGATGACTGCTGACTGCTGTGTGTCCTTTCATGTGTACTCTGTTATGTACTCAATAAAAAGATTACTGTGGGAAACAGGACAGGTACTACATTGTTCTCATGCTGCCACCAGGCACATGGAGCAGCATGTACCCTTACAGGCTTCTGGTTTATGAACTAAGTTTGGTGTAAGTTTCTGTTTAGTTCCTCAGCACCATCTCCCTTGCTGGCCACTGTCCCAGGTTGGGGTCCATTAGATGCCCAACATACATACATTTTCTTTGTTAAAGGTTTCAAGAAAGTGAAATGTATTGGAGTCTGTTTCCAATTATCCCTTACTGCTGGAGTAAGGGATAATAATGATTTATGCTTATTACTAAGACAATTTTATTTAAAATAGTAAGTATGCTATATAAAAATGCTTTTAAAATTATAAAAAATTACTGTGGATGTTAAAATATATTTTTCAACTATCCTGAAACATAGTTTGCATAGAATTAGAGAATTATTTTGCTCCTATGTTAAATTAATTAAGCACAAAATTTAATACTCCTGAGGTCATACCTAAGTGTTTCACTAACTCAAAATTTTATAAATCTTTCTTTATTCTTCATCTGATTCTTAAAAATTAAGCAAAAAACATGTACCAGGGATAGGCTTAAAGTCAATATTAATAATTATCAGAATAATGTATCCCAAAAGAAGGGGAAGTTTTAGAAAGTAAGAGTGATAGCAGTATATAAGAAGGGCAGGATGTCAAGAAATAAAGCAAAATTCCACATGAAGACATTGCATAAAACTTAGGTTTCCGTTCCTTACACTTCACTTCACTTTAGCTGGTAAACCTGTGAGAATACTCTTTTGTGAATTTTAAAGTTTGAATAGCTAAGGTATAGTTACAGCTTAAAAACAAAGATCGGACCCTCCTCCAAATATCATAAATTAGTGTAATCTTATCATTTTGAGTTAATGTGCATATACATTAATAATTTAATGCATATGAAACATTAAATTAAAAGTATATTCAAGCCAGCATCTATCTAAGTTTGCTTCACAAGAACAACCTAGTTTTTCTGGTTCCTGGAAAGACTCGATGCAACTTCTTTTGAAATCACTCAACTCTTTAAAAATATATATATTCGGGTTTGTATGTACACAGTTATATCAATCGGTCTTCCTCATTAGGATTAATTTCCTCAATGATTGCACAATACCACAATGCTAGCAAAAGGAGATATACAACTGGAAGTATTTTCACCAATTAGAAAAATAGCTCATTGGATGATACAAATAAAATCCAGAAAACATCTAGTGCACAACATACCCTATCCACAGAACATTTTAATCATCAAGAAAAAACACAGTCTGCACCTTAGCTGGCCTGCAAGAGACTTCAGACTAATAACTAAGTCTCAGCAAGAGTGGCTAAAATTCATATTTTAAAAATCCTTCTGTCTGACACACAGCAGATGCAAATCACTATTAAATTGCATAAAATCTTGATAAAAAGTTCAATTTTATGAAACCATCATTGTCTCATTAAATTCATAATCCAGAAGAACATTTGTTTCTAATGGAAGATATGTAAATTAGTATTTGTAGACTAGTAATCATACCTTATCAAACGTAGAACTCAGATACAGAAAATGCAATATTAGAAGGGACCCAGTTATTTGCAAAAACTACTCTGGGACTTCTAAAAGTGCATTTAAGCTCCACTGGCTTGAAAAAAAATAAATAGAGCCCCCAAATTTGTTTTTTTCTCAAATGTTGTTATTAGAATAAACCATGTTTTATTAAGAGAATAGCTTTTAAATTATGAATATCACTCTTAGGTGATTATAAGAAGTTTTACACAACGGAGTTTCTTTTGTTAGATTATATGGAATGGAAGAGAAGGGGTGGGGGTGTAAATATTTTTGCTTTCCATGGATTTCCAAAGCCTAGCTAAGGAAAACTCTGTCTCCCCAACTTCCTTTTATTTCTGGCAAAAACTTATTTTTTTACTAATTATCCCCAGCTGTGCCAGAATCTGTAGTCTTTAACTCTCTCTACATGCTCTTACATCTGCATACCTTTGGTATGGAATCGTGGGTCTTAAAATAGAAAATCCTTCGGAAGGGGTGAGTACGATATGACTATCTAAAAAGAAAAAAATAATTGAAAACACTGTTTCAAAGCCATTATATTGGTATTTGCCCACAAAACAATGGATGCACTCAAGGAGATGTCAGGAATTTTGATATAATTGAACTCAGAAAACTTATGTTTTCCCTCTTGGTTTTCTTTTAAAGGAAGTCAATGCACTAACTTATAATTTTAAAAGCACCAACTGCCCCATTATGCAGAGTTTGTCTACTCCATGGTAGGCTGTTAGGAAGATTCTTCACATTGTCCCGTGAAGACCACCACCCAACTTGTAATAAAGAGGGCTTGAGCTTTGGGCTTATTAATTTACACTCCTTGTTTGGTGATGATGACAAAACCATGGAAACAGGTACACAGGGAACTTAGGGTTAAAACAATTAGCTGGGGAAAAGCAAGTCCTTTTATTATTAACATGTAAGTAGAGAGTAAACCACAGAGGACTGTAAGAGATTATTTACATACTCGTTTTGTGTTTGCCCTGATTAGCGTTATCCTTCTATTGTTTTTACAATGACTTCATCATTTACACTTAAGTAAAAATAATAGACAAAACACGAACTAAATCCCTTTGACTTTTAGCTGGGTCATTTCCTAGTCATTTTAAAAGCTTGAAAGTGGCAGTTTGAGTAAATGTTAAAACAATGTGCATTGCCATAAGCTGTAATACAATTCTTTGTGAATGGCAAAAGCACATTTACCTTTTAATCAGAAAAACTTGTTAATTTGGAAACCATAGAATTCAGACAACATGGCTTTAAACAGGATGCTGGACATGAACAAAAATAATAAAATTCAGTCATATTTGATATTTTGCAGATGTTCTTAGATTAAAAATAATAGCTTTGCATGCATTTACACATGGTCATTATAACGATTTATTGGCCAATGTAGACAGATAGGGCATAGTCAACAAGTTTTTAGGTTGATTTATAACTTTTAAATATTTAGACATATGGCATGTGGGCTTTCATTTAAATTCTTTTCCTGAACCCCACAAATGTTAGGGACATGAGTTTCTGAATAAACTGTTACAGTTACAGACAAGTACAGTTCACTGCTGCTAAAGGGAACATTTTGTAAGCCTCTAGATTTCTTGCAGTAGAATAAAGGAGTTGATGGGAAAGTCATTTGATTGATGCCACTGTCACCCAGGTGTTTAGGAGCCCACAGGGCCCCTTTTGTTGATTTCAAAAGGTCAGCAGCCTAATTTGTGAGGTAATTAAAAGGGTTAGCCAGGCTTTATCCATCCTGTGTGGATGGCCTAGTGTGAATGCTCATCTAAGTTCTCTTTGTCTCATCCTGAGTAACTCTCCTAAATTTGCAAACCCACCTTCAAATCTGGATCTCATCAGAACACATTAATGAACTGTTCCCTAACTTTGATTTGAAACTTAGAAGCCAGGAGCTATTGATGAGATCTTAAGTCTGGAGTACACAGACTTCAAATCCATCGGTTTCTGCAAAACACTGTCATGAGGAAGGCTCCAACAAAGCAGATGGAAAAACTTTTTTTTGACACAGAGTCTTGCTCTGTTGCCAGTGCTAGAGTGCCATGGTGGTAGCCTACCTCACAGCAACCTCAAACTCCTTGGCTCAAGTGATCCTCCCAGCTTAGCCTCTCATGTAGCTGAGATTGTCGGCACCCACCACCAGCCCGACTAATTTTCCTATTTTTAGTAGAGCCAGGGTCTCAGACTGGTCTCCAAATCCTAAACTCAAGGGATCCTCTCACCTGTGCCTCCCAGAATGCTAGAATTACAGAATTGAGCCACAACACCCAGCAGATGGAGAAACTTTAACAGTTTTCCCCTTTCTTTTCTTTCTTTTTAAAAAAAATTTCTTCTTTAACATGTGTTATCTAGAAACACAGCTGCTCGGGGACGCCAAGTGGCCCCAAACTAGGAAAAGCCAAGGGACCTCCCGCCAAAAGTCCAGACCTGCACACAGCCAGGTACAGCCAGTCGAGAACAGAGAAGGCAAAATCCAGGTGCCCATAACTCATTAGCATGTCATTATAATACCTAAAGTCACTCCTCTGAGTTAGAATCGCCAGCATTTCATGTGACGTATGAAAAGGCACACACGGGAAGTGCGTGCTGTATCTAAAACTCCACTCTGCGCATGCTTACGCACCTCCTCCCTGCGATGTCTATTTCTTTAACACCCCCACATCTCCCTTTTCTTGGGGGAAAATTGTTTTTAGAGCATAAACTTTCCTTATGCATTCGTTAGCCAAAGGTTTAAAGTCCTGAATGCCTGATGGCTGATTTCTTTGCAGCTGATAATACGGATGGGAAAGAACACGGTGTTTCAAGTATCACTGTTCTTATTAAGTTATTCATTCACCTTTAGCTCTATTTCTCCTTTCTAATCCACTCATTCCCCCCCTTTTTTTAGTTAACATGTAACAATTGTTAGGTGTTAATGGAATATAGTATGCAATGAACAATGATAAAATCAAGATAATTAGCATATTCATAATCCAACCACATCACAGTTAGAGACAGAGGGGGTGGAAAAAATGCTTTCCTCTTGTAAATGGGAGAAAGATCTTTGTACAAAGGGCTTTGGGAAAGGAGGACATGCATTCATGGAGCAGGTGTATTTGGAAAGGACACTTGTGAAACTTGGATATCTGGATCTATCCTTATACCATCATCTGTGCTAATATGTCCCTAGAGACTAGCGTAGAAACATCTATATCCCACTTTGAAGACCCCGGATCTAAATAACCTGATTATTTAAGAAGTCTACAAAAATAGTAACTGGAAATACAATGAGGCTACTTTAAGTATCTGAATATTCTTTTTAAGTAGCAAGTATCTATAAAACACTTTAATCAATAAGGTGGTTTTGGGGGGTGTGTGTGTGTTTTTGGAGACAAAATCTCACTCTGTAGCCCTGGGATTGAGTACCATGGTGTTATAGCTCACAGAAACCTCAAATTATGGGCTCAAGCTATCCTCTTGCCTCAGCTTTCTGAGTATCTGGGGCTACAGGTGCTTGCCACAATGTCCTCTTAGTTTTTCTATTTTTAGCAGAGACAGGTCTGGGTCTCACTCTAGCTCAGGGTGGTCTCATATTCTTGAGTTCAAGCAATTTACCTGCTTCAGCCTCCCAGAGTACTAGAATTTCAGGTGTGATCAATAAGTCTTTTAAAATGTTTTTGAAGATAAATTCATAAATAATTTCTTGCTTAACTGAGGCATAACCAGTTGTAGCATCTGGGAGACTTCTAATATTTAGGGTGATCGTGTGGATTGAGTACCCTGAAGTTAAAAGGTATAGCAAAACCACAATATTATGCCTCTGATCAACTACTCTAAAGCTTCATATTTTATATATCACTGCTGTGAATAACATACAATGTTTCAGTCAATCATTACATTGATAAAATGCTTTGTCAAAAGTGATTATTTTTACATTAACTTCAAATAAGAAAATGAAAATCTTATATAGACTTCACTTAAAAAGGATGGGGAACTTTCATCATGATTGGGGTAATCATTTATTATAATTTTTCATATAATGGATGACATAATACCTTTCTAGGTAAACACATGAATAAAGAGTTTAAATTCTTTACATTTTCATAAAGTAGAACAAAAGCTTGGCATGTTTACTTTTCCCTCCACTTTATAGTCATTTACTTTGCAGCTTGTGCCTGTTTTGCATCTTTGTCTGCAAGCACACATTTGTGGTTGATGGAAAAATCAAATTTTGATTTAATACATTAAAAATGAAATAGCAACTTGATTTTTTTTCATAGGCAAAGCCATATGAAGATCATTCCTAGGTTTTGGTACACAAGATAAAAACATACCTATAAACCATGATGTACACAATGTGTATAGGAAGGTTTGAAAATTAAGTTCACGATCTCACCACTTTGCACGTAGGCTGGCAGTATTGTACAAACAGCTCGGTAAAGCGGCATAACCTCAGTATGCCAATGTCTTATAGCCATGTTCGTGTCAACGTGTGGTGGTGTCCTGCTGAGTGGCGTTCATTATGCTGTCATGTGTTTTTGTGTGCTGTTGCGAGAATTCTGGAGCTTGAATTAGAGCAATGAACAAACATTTGTAAGTTTCTTGTTAATCTTGGCAAGAGTGGAAGTGAAACCAGGAATATATAGTCTGAATTTATGGGATTAAACATCTTTCTGAGAGGAGAGACAGCGTCATTGATGAAGAAGAGAGGTCAGGGTGGCCAAGTAACAGGCAGAACTGATGAAAACATTGCAAAATGCTGTCCAATTGTGCGTCAAAAACGTTGGCTGACTGTGAGAAAAATAGCAGACTAAGTAAACGTGAATAGGAAAATCTTAACTGAAAATCTTGGCCAGAAACTCATGGCTATTGCATCATAAAGGTGTACCAGCTTACACAGCACTGTCTATGAGGAGTTTTTAGCCAGAAAACAAATAACGGTATTGGAACACCCTCCCTACTCATCTGCTCTGGTCCCTAATAACTTTTTTCTTTACCTGGAGATAAAGGAAATATAGAAAGGAAGTCATTTAGATGACATTCAGTGCATTAAGACATTTTAATGATGACAGCTGTGGTGGCCATTCCAAGAAAAGAGTCACAAAATTGCTTTGAAGTGTGGTCCAGGCACTGACATCAGTACACAGTTTTCCAAGGGAAGTACTCAGATGGTAACTCCCTATTCTCAGATGAGCTGGTGAATTTTATTGTTAGACCCCTCTCATATATATAATAATACTATCCATCAAATCACAATGATCAAAATCAATGTAATCAATAAATGTATGACTTCATAAATTCTGTCTGTAATCATAATATCTTCTTGTCACCCTAAATTTTCATCCCTGACTTAAACTCAACTTAGTAAAAAAAATAAATTTAAGGTATCATTTTGGAGAGCATCATTATGCCACAAATCACTTGAGTACAAGATTTATATTTTGACCTACATCTGCATTATCCATTTGAAATTAATAATTTATGTAGTTTTATATCCAGCATAACATTAAGTTGAATGAATCTATTTTCTGTAATCAAAAATTTTAAGAAAGGAAGGAGAAAGCCAATAGCATTAATTCCAACCAAAGTCCCTATTCCCTTAAGATGTCTTTGTCGCTCACAAATATTTGGAAAGATGTAGGTCATAGAAAATGAAGAAAGATCTGATTTGATCACCTTCACTCATAAATCACTGAAACGCAGTCAAGTGGAGGGATTTCCCTTTTCTTTTGGTCTTTTCTAAAGACCCATAGAACCATCAAGCACAGAAGAAGAGTTAGAGAGTGTACTGTACATTGTATTCCACTGGACATCTTTTTATGTCTGTCAATCCACTTAGTGAATGAGTATATATTTTTAAGGGAAGTAGTTTATTGAATTAGCAAAGAGGTTATCTTTCTCACCTCCTCTCCGTTCCTTCTCTTCCTTTTCCTCCTTCTTCTGTCTCCCTATCTCTCTCTCTCCCCACTCTTTTTTCTTCACATATATGCTCAGACACCCTTAAATTAAAAAAGCAAGTTGTCAACATTTTAGATTTCTTTACTCATTGTACTTTTCTCCTGCAATATAATGGCAAGATTTCTCTCTCAAAGGTAGGATACTTACCATTGAAAAAAGCATGTGTATTATTTGAAATTACTTTAATAAAATGTTTATTTTATAAATTTAAAAATATTGCCAAAGATAGTTTCTGATGTTGGCAAGAATATGGCAAAATGTGCACAATTATACACTGCTGATGGGGATCATTTCAAAGGATTCTTAGGACTGAGAGGTTGGAGCCACCATGTGAGAGTCAAATTATCTGTTGGGTAATTACCTGCTCTGTCCACTTGGGCTTTGGTTACAAATATGGGTGTTACTGTATTAGAATGTGTCAATACAAACACACCTTTAGTTAAAGAAAATTGGTATATTATAAAATAATATCAAAGAGAATAATTTAATAAAATCACAGCGGGAAAAGCGACCCTCCCTTACAGATTTTAAGCCCTGAGGAAATGTAATGAGATTGCCAATATCCTGCTATTACATGCTATGGACTTTATTTTAAGCCTCATTAAAAATACATTTCTTAGGTTTATAATACTTTTCTTTTAACTTACTGCTGACATTATTGTTTTACCCAATTGTTCATGTTTCAAACCAATATTTTTAGTAAGATATAAAATGATTTTATTTTATAAGAAATGCGTAAAATTCTAAGGGCATAAAGTGAACAAAAAAAAGTACATAGAACTGCATCATTTGGATAATATAAGCTAAATACCATGATGTATTTCTTACTAGTCTTATTATAAACACATATAATTTACATGTACATTATTTAAGTACACTTCTGTATTATCAACAATTGATTACTTATAATTACTTTGTCATTACTACATACCTGCCTTGTAATTCTTCCAAGCCTGGCTTTTCACAGGTGTATGCCTCCTGCTTTGTGAATATTCTACCATTTGATTCACCATCTTTCTACTACGGAAAATTAAGATTATTGCAATATTTTGCCATTATAAATAATAATGCAATAAACAGTATATTGATAAATTTTCAAATTTTTCTCTGGCAATAACATTAATTAAGTTGCTAGAAATTGAAATACCATATTAAATGGTGTGAATAGTTTAACGCTTTGGAAAAACATGCTGTTAAACTTTCCTCTGTCATGATTAAAACACATTATTTCCTACTTTTAGGACACATACACAGACACATGTATGTATATGCCTATATTCATACACACATCTTTTTATCACAGATTGCACACACAGAACCTGACTTTATACATGATTCTAAGTCTAGACTCAGCCACGCTCAGGCAGGCCAGTTGTTTCAGATGGTTGCTTTGGCCCCCGCCTTTTACCCCTTCTCCAAATACTTCTCCAGGTCTAGTAATCCTTTGGTCATGAACTCCAGGGAAGATTATTGCAAAGCAGTGAAACTAAAAAAGAATTCAGGTTAATTAGCTTTCATTTTCATTCTACCCATTGTCTGATGCTTTACGGGGTTTGCTGCTTTAATTTAAAATCCCTTACAAAAGCAACTGGGTATTTGCCATTTTTTTTAGACCCTCCAACATTCTGATCCTTTAAACTCTGTCCAACAGCTTTACATACCACATGATTCTAGTTAAAAAGCCTCCACTAATGCTTGATGGCATTACTTTCACCCCTGATTATATCAAAATAAATTGGTTGCTTCATACCGCTAAAAATATATTAAAACTTTAAAATATTGGCTTATTTGTCTCCCCACATCTTTTTGCTGTTATCTTTGGAAGTAACCAAGTGATTTATTCACATTTACCTTACAAATGTTTAAAAATAACCATACTTCATTATTAAAGAAAGTAATGTGCCCAAGATTAATTTAGCCTCTGAAAAAAGGAAAATAACTTGCATTCGTTCAAACCCTTATCTTTTCTTACAAAGATGATTCTGAATACTAAAATGCCTCCTTCCTTTCCCTTGTAGGGTGTGTGAATGTATGTGTGTGTGATTGTGGCCTTCACTATTTTAAATGCTCAAATGGCTCATCACATTTGTTTAAAAATTTACTTTCTTAACTTAGTATAGCATCTTGGAGAAAGAAAAGCATAAGCCACTGTGTAACTTGCCAGTTACATAATCCCAAACTATTTTGACCTCTAAGGCCTTAGATTTTTTATCAAATGGGATGGTGATTTATTTATCTTCTATAATTGAAATGGTTACCAATATCTGAAAGCTCACCCTAAATTTTCAAGTTAATTTTTCATCCTGCTCTAGAATGTATCTGTTTATCTTCCTATGATCTGATATATTTCCTACTCCTATATCCCCACTCTCAGATCCTAGAATGAAATTGATACTCCAGGAAACAATACCTTGTTTGTGTTCTTTGAAATCAATATATGTCAAACGCTCTCATCAATATTATTAGTATTTTTACATTTCATGCAAGATTGTTCAAAGTTTGCCTCGCACTGTCAAGGCTTACACTCTGCTTATCTGGCCTCACATCCCATTGACATCCAGTTATGCCAGAAATTCCCTCCCCACCCAATCTTATCTCTTTACACAATATTGTCCATGCAGAACTCTGCACGAAAGATTGTCTTCCAGTACTTTGGGAAAGTTATTTTTCTTGGAAAATTTCCACTTAACCCTTGAAAATCTTGGACAAATATTTATATCAAAATTTATATTAAAATTCACATTTGCATATGGTTATTGGCCATTTGTCTATATACTTTTAAAAAGCTTCTATTCGTGTTTTTGTCCACATTCTAATAGGGTTATTTGCTTTTTTTTCTTCCCCCTTGCTGATTGGCTTGCATTAGGTGTAGATTCCAGTTGGTTATTAGCCCATGATTAGATGTATAGCTTGCAAATATTTTCTCTCATTCTTTTGGTTGTCGAATTGATCTGTTGATTATTTCCTTAGCTGTACAGAAGCTTTTAATTTAATCAAGCCCCATTTATATATTCTTGTTGTTGCTGTAATTTCCATAGGGTTCTTCTTCATAAATTCTCTGCCTAGGCTGTTATCTAGAAGAGTATTCCAATACTTATTTCTAGAATTATTACTATTTCATGTCTTACATTTTTGTCTTTTATCGATCTTGAATTAGTTTCTGTAGTGGTGAAAGACACTGATCCTTACCACTCATTCTTCTGCATGGGGCTATGCATTTTTCCCAGAACCATTTCTTAAAGAGGGCTTCCCTCCCCCAGTGTGCACTGTTGTCTGCTCTGTCAAAGATCAGTTTGCTATATGTAGATGGGTTCTCTGTTCTAATCCCTTGGTCTGTGTCTGTATTTTTGTGTCAATACCATGGTCTGGTAATGTGATACCTCCAGCTTTGTTCTTTTTTGCTTAAGATTGCTTTGGCTACTCAGGCTCTTTTCCGGTTCCAAAAACAGTGTAGTATTATTTTTTCTAAGCTTGTGAAATATCATGTTGTTATTTTGATGGGGATTACATTGAATCTGTACCTCAGTTTGGGTAGCATGAACATTGTAATAATGTTGATTCAACCAATTCATGAACATGCTGTTTTTCCACTTGTTTGTGTCATCTGTGATTTCTTTCCTCAGTGTTTCAGAGTCTTCCTTGTAGAGATCTTTCATCTTCTTAGTGAAATTTATTCCTAGATCTTTTATTTTCTCTGCAGCTATAGCGGTATTGAGTCTTCAATTTGACTATTGGGTGTCTATAGTATAATAATAATAATTAGTATAGTATATTACATACTATAGTAATTGTATTAGTATATAATAATCAGACTGGCTGTTATTGGTGTAAGGGATGTTCCTGGTTTGTAACATTGATTTTGTATGAGACTTTGCTGAATCTATTTCTCAGTTCCAGGAGTCTCTTCATGGCATCTTTAGGGTTTTCTGACTATAAGATTACATCATCAGTGAAGAGCAATAGTTTAACCTCCAGTTTCTCTGATTCCACTAGTTATGCTTGAAAGTGTACAGCATAAGGGCAAAAACTTTAATAATATCAAGCTTTGTTAACAAACGTTAAGAGAGTTACAGGGATAGATGTGGGGATCATGGTGGTGACTACTTCTGGGGCAAGTAGCTAGTGGCACCTACAATAATATTATTAGAAATTTTTAGTATCATTGATTAAAATGCATTCCTATTAGAGTAGATAATGTTGATACCTCATCCAAAAAGCCTGGATCCAACTTTTGGGAATTATATGTCTATTTCATAGGTTCTGTGTGTTGTGCTCAGAAAGACTCTCAGAGACTTCAGAAAATTGCCCTTTTATCAGAGCTGAGTTGTCTGGCTTTACATCCTCAGGGGTGACCAACAGGAAATGAATGATTAGTGAGATACAATAGCACAGGTCCCCTAACTCCGTATGGGGCAAACTCTCATGTGGGATGTACAGTTGGCCCTCCACAGAGCTCCCCATTGGCTCAGGCTGAGGCAGGTGCCTTACGTGAAATCATAGCCTTGATTCACTCCCTCTTTTTTACTGCTCATGCTTCCTGCCCTTCCCAGCTGGTTTCTTTCATTGAGCTTTCTTACTAAATCACTTGTCCTCAGTCCTGAGATCTGATTCTACTCCTGAACAGAAGACCTGAAACTAAGGTGGCTCAAGAAAGGCTAATTAGCACACACAGGATTTGTCATTTTAAAACATTAGCCAATAATATAATAGTCACGTTTAGAATGATTGTGATTTATATCAGTATAAAGAAATCTGTTGCACTTTAAAAAATAATTTTACTTCCTCAACTCCATTCCTTGATTTAAAAGCTTTGAAACTGTTAATTTCATGACTGGAATATTAATGTGTACATTTAGCTGATTTGTTGCATTATATGAGACCAAATATTTGACTAAGTTCCTGTCTTATTTAAGATATGGATACCATATATCAGATATAAATTATTAAAAAGGTAAAATAATTTAATAGAAAGTATTAACCCTATAGCTACTCATTTTAAATTATCTTACGACATATATTTTCCTTAAAGCTTTCAAATAAATCACTTTACAAACTTATATACATATAGAAATTTAGTGTCTTATTTAGATTAGATGAAGCCATGTGTAAATCTACTTGACGTATTTTATTTGACAGAAGTTTATGTTTCATCAGCTCAACATTTTTTTTTGTTCTTATAATCTAAATTTCTGAAACAGGTATAATCTTATCAATAAGTGGCAATGCTCAACCACTAATGTATTATTTCAAGATATAACCTGTGAACTAAAATTAAAACTTAAGGCCTCCCCTAAATGGCTGATTGAGTGCCCCCCCACTTGGCCAAGAGAATGCCTAAAACTGAGTTGCTAGCCATAAGAAAGAAGATCAGACGTGCCCCCCGTCATACCCTCTCCCCTTGTTAGAGCTGTCCTTTGTGACTCACTAACAAGCCTAAGGCTTTTGCCAGACCTACCTGAAAGCCCTCACTATACATAACAAAGCACTCGAGTTGTCAGGTACTTTGTCTCTAATTAACAGACCTTTTATCTAAAGCATTCCTTTTCACCAGTCCTGGTAAGCCTAACTCTTTCATCAAATTGTCATCTAAAGAATCTTTAAATTCGCCTATCACCTATTAGCCCTCCTACTTCCAGAGGTTCTACTACAACTCTATGCCATGCCAATGAGTGTTTTCCATGTATTAATTTATGACCTCCCCTGTAATTCCTCTCTCTAAAATGAAGAAAACCAAACTATAACCCCACCATTGTGAGCTCAAGGCTTCTTGAGTGTGGTTCTGGGTCATAGTCCTTAAATTTGGTTCAGAATAAACCTCCTTAAATTGTTTCCCTTATTTTAGCTTCTTTTCTGTGGATACAGCCATTAGGAAATACACTGATGTCAGAATGATTTGAAGAGTCTGGTTCGGTACAGCACAGGTATACATTCATGAAGCACTTATGGACTTTGAAACTCATTAGAAAGTGATTTCCTTTGCAAATAACTTACTTTTCTTCCCCTTCTGGAGAGCAGGATCTTATAAGATCTATACTCTGAAACGCTTTAACTCTTGAAATAAGACATTTCCTTTGGTGGCGACCTCATTCGAAAGGTCAAGGAGTGAATAGGAAATTCTTAGAGATTGAGATGGCATTGCCAAGAGAGGGAAGGAAATTACTTACTTGATTATTTTCAAAGGACTTTTTTGTTTGAAGGTCAGATCAGGGCTTTCCATCCTGAGTTTTTGTGGGGTTTTTTGCTTTTTTCCCCCTCTTCATTAAGTCTTTCACAAGAACAAAATTTGTTTCTTGCTTGCTTCCCCTGAAATAGTGAAGCCTCATGTGCATTTTCTTCAAATAAATTAAAGATATCTAAAGTAGAGAATATTCAAAAAGTTATCATGGCTTAATTCATGTATATCTGATATCAAATATGCACTTATTTTAAAACATTATTTGTTTTACAAACATATAAACATATGAAAAATTCATATAATTGAGTGTTTCTATTGTTCTTATCCAGTTATTAGGCAGTAGGGATAAAAATCTCAAGAAATATTTCACAGCAGGATTGTTTTAGAAGCCGTATAATATACTTTTTATTCAGTCATTATTCACGTGGACCTCAAAATGATAATACATTGATGTAAAGGGGATATGCAAATATCTTCAATCCAAAGATACGTGTTAAAAGAAGTACACAGTCCATAGCAGTTCATGGCGGAACACAGGAACTGGAGGAGCTGGGAAAATCTTGAAAGTAGTATGTCATTTAATCTAGAGGAGGGTTTTCTGAGAGAATGTCATTGCATTTTCTCAAACTTAGAGGCATATAAGTATATATGCAAATTCTTTTTAGCAACAGATAATGATCTAGTTCACCGAACTATATACATATATATGGTAAACTTGAGTGTTTTACTCAAGATGGTGCAATGTCCTTGATGTTGACCAATAGTGTGACTTTAAATTCAGAAAGCGGAAGAAGTGAGGTTTTTGAGAAAGAGGATCACATTTCCAAAGCCATTTGAGAAAGATAAAACACAGGGTTGTGGTATGTGTGTTAGGTTGGATGAGAACAGCTTGAGGCATACTGAAAAGTAAGGTGGACAGAGAGTCAACCCAGGATGGTGAGATTGCTGTTGGTGACACAATGGATCCAACAGACATTGGAAGTGAAAAGTGATTAGAATTTAGAGGGAAAGAGTTTAACATATGAATTAAATAAGATGGTTGTACTCCAGGTATAATATACCAAGTTAATGAAATGAAGCTAGCTGTTTCTGACACTAGACACTACATATAACACAATAAATGTGCTTTCAAATTTGATGGTTTTTGTTAGTTTCTCTTTCAATTCCCAGTCCATATAAATCCTAAAAAGGGTTAATGAAGTAACTTTGTAGGATAAAATAAGGCCCTGTGTCTGAGTGGACATCGATGCTTAGTTAGGGCATCTGATTTATGATTTTGGAATCTGATTTTCTCAATGTTCTCTGGAAGTCAGGGTGCATTTTCTTCGCTCCCCCCCTTTCATGGTAATGGAGGGATGAAGGACACATGTCTGCATTTTCTGTTCACTTATTGTCATAGCAAACTCGATTGGGATGCTACTCCTAAGTCCTTTACCTTTTTTAGCTTTTAATGTATTGTATTTTGTCACAATGAAAGAAACCTTACACATCTTTCAGAAAATATGTTAGCGATTTCTGAGAAATGCATGTCTTGGTCTTTTAATATCACTTAAGTTAGAGTACCAAACATTTTGCTAGTGTGACTGTCATCCTATTTTTATTTATTTATTTATTTATTTTTTTAGTAGAGACAGAGACTCACTTTATCGCCCTTGGTAGAGTGACGTGGCATCCCACAGGTCATAGCAACCTCCAACTCCTGGGCTTAGGCAATTTTCCTGCCTCAGCCTCCTGAGTAGCTGAGACTACAGGTGCCCACCACAACACCCGGCTATTTTTTTGCTGCAGTTTGGCCTGGGCAGTGTCCAAACCCACCACCTTCAGTATATGGGGCTGGTGCTCTACCCATTGAGCCCCAGGCGCCGCCCCTGCTTTTTA
This sequence comes from Otolemur garnettii, assembly GCF_000181295.1. Lineage (NCBI taxonomy): Eukaryota > Metazoa > Chordata > Mammalia > Primates > Galagidae > Otolemur > Otolemur garnettii. Next base: position 9,246,986 of record NW_003852404.1, read on the forward strand.
ATTTTTATACTGGTAATTAAGTTACAGTAAAATTGTGTCTTATAAAGATCCATTTTACATATACATATGAGTTGGAAGATTCCTTAAGTTCTGGACATGTCTAATGTATCAATTCTAAATCAAGAATATAATTTAAAAACTAACAGACAAGAGTCATTTTCACTTTTACCTGTTACCTAATAGCCATCTATTTAGAACAAGAGAATCACTGACACTTTTGTTGACACATTTCTGGACAGTGGAGGGCTATTCATGAAACAGTTGTCATACATTCTGCTTATGCAGAAGCACTATACTTTTCTCAGTTTATAATCATTTTAAAACAGAAAGTATGACGTGGTTGTGGGAATAGGAAAGAAGTGGACGAAGATAAGCCAGAATTTTAGCCTGCAAGCATCATCTTTCAGGATGCACAAATAGCAATTATAGATATTCAAATCAATAACACAACACAACATATGTGTCTGTGTGTGCATACTGACATATATTGAACACACATCCCTATGGAAGCGCTGTAAAAGAGACACTTTCAATTTTCTACAAGATGAAGTTAATAGAGCACACTCAGAAAACTTATGAATATTAATCTACCATGAATAACTATCTCAGTTGTCAGCGGCATCTCCTAGGTTCCAGTTGTAGGATGTAGCAATGTATCAGATGTGTAACTCCAAATGTATTCTTGGCACCTGAAAGCTTTCACAACACACTACCATCTAGAAGGGACACCAAGAAAGAGTTAATCAAAATCCCAACTTTAGAGGGACCTGTATGTGAGGATTACACAGAGTAAGGACTTAATCTGGAAAAAGGCTTCTATTCAAAGAGAATTTTTGACTTGAGATTTCCCCACTCCTTTTGCTTGCCAACTTCAAGTTGTGCTAGTTGAGCTAGCAGGAGCGTACTTCCTCATGTTGTATCTCTGGTTTTCTAACATGAAACAGGGAGACCACCAGGCAATACACTTTTGATCCAACCCCAGGGTGTGTCACATGGGTGACACACTACGGTGTTCGTCCTGATTGATTTCAGGAGGAGTATGGGAAATGGCAGTTCAACCATCAAAATAAACTCACCTTTTTAATTAGAGAGAGGACTTTTTTATTTTTTTTTTGCAGATTTTGGCCAGGGCCAGGTTTGAACCTGCCACCTCCAGTATATGGGGCCAGCGCGCTACTCCTTTGAGCCACAGGTGCTGCCTGAGAGAGAACTTTTTCATGGGTTTAGAGTTCCAATGATGAATCTTCTAGTAGCAAGTTATAAAAAATATGTATTTTTTATTGTTTTATTTTTGCCACATATTTTCTTTGGTTGATGAATAGAAAATGTCAGAGACACATAATAAATGTGAACAAAATATTGTTTGTTGAAAGCTACAATATTATCTGCTCTAGGGTAGGGCATGGTGGCTCATGCCTATAATCCTAGCACTCTGGGAGGTTGAGGTGGGTGGATTGCCTGAGCTCACAGGTTTGAGACTAGCCTGAGCCAGAGTGAGACATCTGCCTCTAAAATTCTCCAGTCATTCAGGCAGGTACCTGTAGTCCTAGCTACTTGGGAGGCTGAGACAAGAGAATCACTTGAGTCCAAAAGTTTGAGATTGCTGTGAACTATGATGCCATGATACCCTATTGAAAGTGACAAAGTAAGACACTCAAAAAAAAAAAGCGTGTGTGTGTGTGTGTGTGTGTGTGTATACTTATTCTCTCTCCATATATATATATTCTGGACCTATAGTAGAAAATGACATCTTTAAAGAAATTGTTGAGCGCGGCACCTGTTGCTCAGTGGGTAGGGCACTGGTCCCATATACCGAGGGTGGCGGGTTGGAACCCGGTCCTTGCTGGGCATTGTGGTGGGTGCCTGTAGTCCCAGCTACTCGGGAGACTGAGGCAAGAGAGTAGCCTAAGCTCAGGAGTTGGAGGTTGCTATAAGCTGTGACACCACAGCACTCTACTGAGGGCAATAACATGAAACTCTATCTCTAAAAAAATAAAAAAGAAAAGAAATTCTTAAAATGAAAAAAAAAGGAATTCAGAATTCAGATGGCAAATAAGAAGAATAGAACTGAAGAGAAAGTGGAGAAAGGAGTCCAAGATTTGTCTCAAGAAATCCATGTCCCTTCCTGTTTTGAGGGTAGGAGTCATCAACCTAATAAAATACCTTGCATAGTTTTAGAATATACTAAATGCTCAGTATATGTTACCTCTGTTCTCTTTTGTTTTCTCTTCAATGAAGTAGAACCGATAACTCAGATATTTAAATGTCATTGGATCACTTCTTTCTAGGAGTGTGGGTTTTAGGAAACTAGGCATGTGGTGATTATTTGTGTATTAACTGAAATGCTAACGTTAGAGATCTAGTGCAAGGGATTTTAGTATTGAATTTAGTGCTTAATTACAGTTTCTTTTAGGCATTTTTTTTGAGGCATCGTGTGGCCTCCCAACTTCCCCATAGCCAAGTGTCCTCTCTGTATAAAGCACATTTATGTTTATTTTGTTTGGTTCGTGCATGTACTGTGCACAAGTCAAAAACCAAAACAACTGCAAACACATCTGTGTCTTTTGGTGTGTTCACCTCCCCTGGGGAAAGCAAGATGTCCAGGTATTTCATAACGTCTGCTCCTCATTTTCATCTGAGGGGCCCAGGACTTTTCAGACTGCTCCCCCCATCCCACCCCTATAATAGCCATATTGTAAAAGAAGGAACATTCTAACCTGTCTTGAAAATTATTTTTTGAAGTGATGTCTTATTGAATTGATTCATTCAATTGGGAAAAAGGAACATGTCACTCATTTGGGAGTTAATGAAGAGAATGGGATGTAAAGAATGAATAGAAAAGGCTCCATTATAGGAAGAACCCTTGCAATACATTTTCTTATTCATTCGCCAAGTATTAAGATACCCTTAACTCCATGCCAGGCACTATAACTAGCAAAACAGAGCCTAATATAAGTGAAAGATTACTTTTCTTTTCAGCAAGTTTGCAGAACCTCCAGCATGAAAACCTTTACTGGTATTCAAAATAACCTGGGATCCACTTGTTCAGTGTTAAGTTACCAATAGCAAATGGATATTGTTGAATGAATGAATGGAAAAACTAGAAGGACATTGTGCAAACACTTTTCTTCTATGTGAAATGCCATGATTATAATTACTGTTCCAGTTATTCATAAATGGCTGAGTAAAGAAGAATTGCGACATCTTGCTCTTTTTTGCTTATTGCTTTACATATAGTGTTTTGCTTCTGTTTTGGAAAACTTTTATATAAAGCATCTGACAAAAATGATATTGAGAGAAGAAGAAAATGAAAGCAATGGCTAGATTTATGTATTTAACAACTTTGTAGTCGTTAAAGCTTCGATTTTCTTAAATAACTGTTTTGTGTATTTTCTTCCCCAAGTGAAACACTTGGTTTTCTTTAAATAAACTGCAAGGTAATAATAAATGCAGGTGGCTAAAATAATAAGTACAGGATGCTAAATCTAGGCCTAAGGTTTTAGTGATTGGAATTATTAATCTGATCCAAAGGAAATGAAAGTTGACATACCTATCATACATGTCCTAAAAGTTAAACTGTATCAGATAGAGATTAGGTAGTCTGTGGTGGTGTGGCAATCTCTCAAACTGGTGATCACAAATTTCAGATTTTTTAATTCAATGTATGTGAATTCATTTTATTAGAAGAAACTATTCAAATGCAGGTAGATAGTAGGTAGATTGTAGGTAGTTTCCCCTTTCATCTTATTTTCAAAAAATTAGAGCTGAGTTTGAATCCCAGCTCTTCCATTTATATAACCTGTGACCTAATTTGAATGTCTTATTCTTCCCCCAATTGAAATGCTCATCATTAGAATGTGAATAAAGCTAAGGGTGCCTTCTAGTAATGTGCTAAAAGGCTTTCATCATATAATGTATATAAAGTAATAAATATCTGGCTCATAATATCATAATATATTATCTGTATATACCACATATTAGTTATTTCCCTTCATTCTCTGGGAATGGTTCCTACACTCACACGCATCTTTTCACAAACATTGTGACCCTCAGATGGCATCAAATAAAATGAGATCAGACGAGGACAGTGTTGGACAGGAATGTGTCTCTGATGACTACAAGATACTTCCTTAACGACTCTTAATGATGCTCCTATCCCAAACATCTCCAGATATCAGGGACGATCTTGAAGAGAAATAATGAGAGTTCTTCTTTCTGTGAAAGGCAATAGTTTTCAGACTTAACCAAATTTATGATTCCTGAGCCCAAAAAGAAGAGATTCTTATTCAGTTAATCTGGGAGATTCTCAAGAATAGATTATATTTTAAAATTTTTTCTCAAATTATTTACATATGAACGGCATTTGTTTGTCACTGGCTTATGGCACCGTACTCCTTTTAAAGCCTATTATTCATCTCTGTAAAGAAGATTGACAGTCTTTGCTTTTGAAAGTTAGCAATAATTACAAAAATAGATTCCTGCTATGGTTTGAACATCTCCCCCTAGTTCGTGTGCTGGAAAACTTAACCCCCAATGCATCAATGTTGTTATCACAGGAGGGGGTTGTTATTGCAGGAATGGGCTTACAAATTCAGCCACCTTTTGCATTCCTGTTCTCTGGCAGGCCGCCTTACCCTCCTGCCTCTCTTCCTGGGATAATGTAGCATGAAGGTCCTCACAGATGGAGGCACTCTGACCTTGAAATTTGCAGCATCCAGAACCCTAAGAAATAAACCTCAGTTCTTGAAAGCTTTCCTGGTCTCAGGTATTTTGTTACAGCAACAGTAAAATGGACTAAGACAATTCTTCAGCCTGAAGAGTATCCTCAATCCATTTTGCTTTCTTGAAGTAAACTGACTTTGCAAAGTGTTTGACTGTAAACGTCCATTTCATAAACTACAAACAACAATTTACTAGATGTACCCGGCCTGGCAGCAAGAACCTAATTCATCCACTAGAGGTTGCAAATCATGAACTTTGGGTTAGGAAAATCCTTTATTATAATATAGATCTAATCTGCTGAAAGAAATAAGATGACTGTTTTCCTGGAAACTTTTCTGAAGATATTATAGTTTATTACTTGGAGATGTATTTTGCTGCTCTGGCAGTACATTCTGTTTCATTTGGTTGTTTACATTGAATTTAATCTATTATCATTAACCTTCCAGTTAAGACCATTTTGGTCAAACTTGTTCTTATGTGACAGTCTCCATCTGCCTCTTCTATTTTGTATTAGGGAACAAGGGACTTGAAATACACTTTTGGCTTTATTAAGTTTGTCTATTTAATTACAACCATAAACCAAGGTCATATTTGATATTAAATATTTCATGCTTTTCTAAATTCTGTGCAACTGCCGGACTGATACTGTTACTCAGCACGTGGATTTGTAAAATAGATGTCATGGTATATGTTACAGCCCTATCGAAAATAGAAACTTACTGTAAAAATATATACATGTGGGTTGTACCCTGCCAAGAAATAGTTACGACTGTAATGGAAAGATTTTAAACAACACTCTGACCCTTCTTGCGTGTGTGTGTGTGTGTTTGTGTGTGTGAAGAAGAGAGAGTAAATGTACACAGAAATATTTACTATCACTGCTACCAATTGGTAAGCTGGACTTACGTAATTTTTAAGATTATTTGGAAACAAAATATGTATAAATAATTAAACCACTGTATAAAACTGCTTTAATTAGATTCACCTTGTAAGAAGCTCTGTTCCCAAGCCAACAAATGAGTTGTATGGATTTATTCTTACTATTAATAAAACATAGGTTATGCCCCTCTTTTTCAGTTTGGAAACACTTTTCTTGTAAATGTTGTGAGTTTCATGATCAATGTTAGGAAATTTCCCTCATAGTTTTTGCTCTGCTGAGTTTACAGCTTACGTGCCAAACATGGTTTCTCTCAACGTTTTCACATGTGTGTGAAAGGAAATTTAATCCTTATGTTTTTATTTATTTACAATCTGCACTTAAACTCATCAAAACATTGTTATGCAAGAGCATTTTGAATTCTCAGAGACAGTACAAGACCCAAGGTCCAAAGAAAACACTCTCCTAAAATTAAAATATCTTATTATCGGGATATTAAGTTTTTGATTTTTGACTTAAATCTGAAGAAATCAAAATAATAAATGGACAATGTCCTACTTTGTGTTTTTGACTAGAATGTTCTATAATTCAAAACTAACACATATTTTGAATAAATAATGGATTTAAGGTATTAGTATTTACTAAGGTCTTTCCTTTTAAGGAGTCTAAAACAATGTGGATTGGAACCCACCATTTTTTTGATCCTATTATCCTGACTCCAATACTCTCGTGGTTGTAATTCTGAAATTGTATACTTAAGAACCATTGTACAGAATAACTATCTATGCACACACATTCATCACAGAGCCCTGTGAAATAAAGCAGAAGACAGGAAGGCCCATCACCAATGTGTGAAAGTTTTCAGAAGCATTCTAGGGACAAATGGTGGGACCAAGTGGGTAAACACGTCTGAACAAAGATAACTGAAGACTCAAGTAAAATAGGAGGTAACCTCCGAGCAGATGGTGCCTGTCTTCTCAAAATAACATCTTCAAGGCTCAAGAAGAGAATCTTTTAAAAAGACTTAAAATCATGATGATTAATTGAAGGACTATATAAAAACCAATTATGCCATTCCAAGGCAATGAAAACAGAAATAGACAAACGAGATTACATCAGACTAAAACACTGCCACACATCCAAAGAAACAATAAAGAGAACAAAGAGAAAACTTATGAAATAGGAGAAAATACATATTTGTAAACTGTATATCTTATTATGGGTTAATATCCAAAATATATAGAAACTCTAACAACTTAATAGCAAAAAAGAAAAATGCAATTATAGATGGGCAAATGATCTGAAAAGACGCTTTTCAGAAGATATTCAAATGGTCAATGCTATATAAATAAATGTTCAATATCAACATCACTAATCATCAGAGAAATGCAAACTTCTAAGTGTAAGAAGTTAAGAAGCATCTCACAGTGCACTATTACCTCCCACTTATTAAAATGGCAATTATCAGAATGATAAAAGATAACAAGTGGTAATGAGGATGTGGAGGAAAGGAGACCCTTGCACATTGTTGGTAGGAATGTAAATTAGTACAGCTATTATAGAAAACAAAATAGTGATTCCTCAAAAAATTAAAAACTGAACAACCATATAATCCAGCAATCCCACTACTATGTCTGAAGAAAGTGAATTCAACATTCAAAAAGATATCATCACCGCCATGTTTATTGCAACATTATTCACAGTAGCTGGGATATGAAATAAATCTAAGTGTCTATCAATGGATGGATGGATAATGCAAATGTATGTATACACAGTGGGATACTGTTTAGACTTAAAAAAGAAGGAAATTCTATTACTTATAGCATGGATGAATCTGGAAGACATTGAACTAAGTAGAATAAGACAAGTATGGAAAGAATAATATTGCATGATTTACATTATACATGTACATGTACAAATCCTGAACGCATGGAAGTAGGGAGTTGAATGTGATTACCAGGGGCTGGTGGAAGAGAGGATTGGAGAGATATTGGTTAAAGTATGCAACATTGCAGTTAAGAGAAATAAGTTCAAGAAGTCCATCATATACCATGGTGTCTATAGTTAATAACCATGTATTGTATTCTTGAAGAAATAAACTCTTCACAGTAAAGACAACTAAAAATTTCATCCTAGTATTCGTGTGTTTGACAGCAAGTCCTTCACAGAATTTTCACATTATCATTTTATTATGAGAAGTATGATATATATGTTTCCTACGAATGGATGTTTGTGTTTTTGTCATCCTATTGTTTCAAATAGTGCTATGTATATTCTGTGGCATAAACATGCTTGTAAAGTCTTTGACACTCCTCCAGTGAAAATATTTGGACTATTTCCTTTTTTCTCAAATCTGGACTGTCTTGTGATTGTTTTAATCAACAGAATATGGAGAAAATGATATTTTGCCAGTTTTAGATCTAGTCTAAAGGGATTTGCAGGTTCTGCTTTGGTATCTTGGAGATCGAAGCTGTATGTAGTCTAAGAGTGACCTGGCCTCTCTCCTGAGTGGAACTCATGAAGAGGCTCTGAGACTATATAGGAAGAGATGGGAGCCCATACTTCACAGTCCAGCCTTCAATTGTCTCTATTAAGACATCAAAAAAAAAAAAAAAAAAA
>NW_003852404.1:9255333-9297580 GCF_000181295.1 Otolemur garnettii
GCATACCTGTAGTACGAGTTACTTCAGAGTTTGGGGCAGAGGATCACTTGAGTCTAAGAGTTTGAGGTTGCTGTGAGCTTTAATTGTGTCATTGCAGTCTAGTCTGGTAACCCAGGCAACAGAGCAAGACCAGGTCTGAAAAAAAAAAAAGATACAAAGCATGTGAGTGAAATGTCTCCATGAAGAGTCCAGAAGTCCAGATAAGATCAGTTACCAGTGGAATAAGAAAATCTCTGATCTGAGCTCTGTTTGAATTCCTGACCTAGAGGATTACATTCATAATAAAATGAATATTGTTTTAAACACTAAGTTAATATGTGCTTTATTATCTAACAATTGACTACCAAAACATTCCTGTTGCATTGTGAATGAGAGTTTTGCTAGAAAATATACTTAACAATGAACTTCCTGAGTGATAGATGGTATACATTTTCAAATTTACCAGGTAATGTGGATATGTTTTTGAAATTCATTATGTTATAGGACATAGGATGCTGATTGACTTTTCCAACTATTTTGATAGTTTGTGCTTCATATTTAGCACTTTGCTTATTTCTCCCTATTTTCCCATTGAAGGGAGGTTTAGCTTATTTCTTACTGATTTATAGAAATTAGTCTGACAGGTGTGGTGGCTCATGTCTCTAATCCTAGTGCTCTCGTAGGCTGAGGTGGGAGCATCCCTTGATCTAAGGAGTTTGAGACCAGCCTGGCTAAGAGCAAAGAGCTCATCTCAACCAAAAAAAAAAAAAAAAAAAAAGAAGAAGATGAAGAAAAGAAAAGGAAAAAAATTTTCTGGATGTGGTGACACAAGCTTGTAGTCCTAGTTACTAGGGAGACAGAGGCAGGAGGATCCCTTGATTCCAGATATTTGAGGTTGCTGTGTACTAGGCTGATGCCAGGACACTTTAGCTTGGGGCAATAGAATGAGACTCAGTCTCAAAAAAAAAAAAAAAAAAAAAAAGAAGTAAGTTATAGATTCTGAAAATTTATTCTTTCTTGATTTTATCTCTGTGTGTTTTTTTCTCTTCACTATGCATTGATGAACCGTTCTTAATTTTTATTTCCTCAAATTTATGACATTTTTTCATGCTTAGCACCATTGTAATTTGTTTAAGAATTGTTTCCTTACATTCAGAGTCAATATATTTGCTTCAACTTTCATCTAAGAAGTGAATATTTACTTTTTATACCTGCCTCTAATCTTCCAGGGACTCAATCTGTGTGTGTTGTGTGTGTGCAAGTGCACACACACATGCAAGTGATGTACAGAATACATTGTATTTATTCTCTTGTAAATGATCAGTTGTGCCAGCACCATTTGCAGATGAGCATTTCTTTACAAACCATCACGTATCAATATATAGAAAGATCTATTCTTGGCCTCTATGTTTTGTGCGGTTCACTCACTTGGCGATATCTGTACCAGTACTATATTGTCATTGATACATCTCAAACACCTATAAGAATGCCTAGTAAATAACAGATATCCAATAAATAATTATTATGTAAGTAATCAATACTATTTTATAATAAATCCTGAAAAATGATAAGGCAAATTCTCTCATCTGATTCTTCTTCCCTAATTCTGGCCAAAGACGAAACATAAGCATTTTAGATTCTGGTTATTGTTACGGGCAATACAACATCATTTTATCAGTTTCATTTTGAAAACCCATAATTCATCTTCAACAATGATCAATATTTTGAAATGTTATTTCATACATTCTACTTCTTCTCTAACATACTTATCCAAACAAATCCAAGACATCTTTCAATTTTGTCAATACACACTTTGTTACTCATTTGTAGGAAAATATGATGTTACACAGTTTCTTTGCTTTAATCAAACAAGACCAAAGAAAAATAATTCCTCAAAGTAGTGCCAAGTTTTGAGAAATGATACTCCATATCATTTCTCCAGTGTCAAGTTTTCTTGATCATCTTAGAGATAACGTTCTTACCCTCCCCTCGTTCAGTGCGGTCTCAACCCAAGGCTACTCATTGCTTTGGTTGTTGGTTTCTCATGAGTTTTTCTTCCCTGCTGCCTTTTTATTTCTAACATTGTCTTCTTCCATTTAAAATGCTGCTTTCAAGATTAATTTTTTCTTTCAAAAAAACTGAAAGTTTCAATTGACTGAAAATATTGGGTATCTAGAAAGCACAAGTAAAATAAAGAATAATAATGAGATAAGTTAATGTCAACAAGGGAAATGTTGAGGTGATGTTATTAATGATGATGGAATGTTCCCAATAATAGCCATGAATTCCTAGGATCATCTCAAATGAGTATTTAGGGCCTTTGTTCTCAAGATTAAATTAACAATGATAACAATGAAAGTGGATTGGAGATGATTGCCATTTTGTTACCTGGACATTATGTTTCCATCTCTCATCATTCAAACCATACACTGATTTCCACCTTTTTATTTCCTCTCCTCCCATTCCTCATTTTTGTCTTTGGCCTATAGAAAACTCTCCTCCACACTGCCAGAGCCATGAAAGTATCACCAACAGATAAAAAGGGCAATGACAACAAGGACTCAAAATATATGCTTTTTTGTTTGTTTGCAGATGCACTTTAAGATTTTATGATAAGCATTTCAAAACATAATTTAGGAATTTAATGCATCAAACTTTTTTTCAATGAAACAGAGGGAATAGGTGATTCTTTAAAGAAATTGATTTTTCCAGAACGTCTTGGTATTTGTAATTCTTTATTTCAAAGGCCACTCTTACTAGAATTTTCAGGTTAATGCACTAATATCTTTTCTAACATTCTTAGAACATAGGATTTGGAAATGAATGACATGAACTTGTAAGGTTTCTTGTACCAGGCAAGAACAGGTTCTTACCCCAAGCATTAAAGAACAGTTACTCAGTCATAACAACAGAACTAATGAGCAGGAAAGACAGATGTAAGCAAGCCAAGCACTAAGATTTCTTAAACATAGTATGTTCTGGAAAGGGGACAGCTCTATCACCACAAGCGGAGATGATCCTGAGTTTCTAACACATACCTGTTTTTTATGTGATGAGTTGACTATCCCTCTTCCCTCTGTGTGGTTTCCATTCCCTGCCCCTGGGTGATGGATAGGTTCCCTTATATGATGCCCTTAGTTTGTGAACATGCATCTACCCAGAAATCTTCAGGGAAGCCCCTTCTGGAAGTAGTGGTCAAAACCACAATGCTAATTAGACATTAATGAACCTCAGGTCAGTTAAAGATACTTAAAACTCTCTGGTGCACATGCTCTAATTTGCTGCATTTTTGGTTTTGACTATATCGTCAGATTGGGGTTTCTCTACCTTTTTCTGGGTGGTCATTTCTTATATTCTCCTACCATAGGCGACACATCTGTTTCTCTTACCATACACAGAACATCTGTTCCCCTTCTCTCCTCTTTATCTCTACTTAACAACTTGTGTTAAGATTGAATTTCTTAGACATGCTTCTAACAACATGGGATGGGGCCGACATTGCTATGAAGAACCATGCTCTTGACCCAAAAAGCCACTTACTTGTTAATAATACTCTTAAAAATACACAAAAGTTCATCATCCCTTAGGACTTCAGGTCACCCTGCAAATGTCTCTTCATTCTGTGATGAAGTCATTTATTTTTCCTTAATTTGAATAGCTGTAATCAGACCTAAATGTTCTCTCCAAGGAATTGTTTTCAACGAAAGGAAAGAATTGAAGCATTCTTTTAAACAGTCCTTAGTATACACCAGATTCTAATTTCCTTTGCATGAACAAAGTGCAAATATCAGAAATACTCAAATCTATTTTGGAAGTCTGTATACAGCAAACTAGTTCAGAACATGACCAGAAATCTATTATTTTTACCTTTACTATTTGGTAATGATGGCAAAATATTTTTAAAAGTCTGGTATAAGATATGTGTCTCTAAACTAGCAAATTACACAGCTATCTAATCTTGCAATAACCCCTTTTTACAGAGTTAGTTTCAGTGGGTTTCCAAAAAATGTATTATCCAATTTGTGACACATTCACTTTGAAACAGCAAGGGTGGGCTATTAATAATTTCTCTGACACTAGGTACAAGCCAGGACTATCATGGGCAAATTACACTATATGGTCAGCCTGTTCCTACAGCAATTTATAAAGGTAATGAGAAACCCTTCAAAACTGAAAAATGTTCCCATTGTTAAAATCCTCATCAGTCTTATCCCCAAAATTCACTTAATTGGTTCTCTCCAAATAAATATTCTTTTTCTTAACATTGCTTTTTAAAAAAAAGATTTAAAGGTCCAACATTTACTTTTGGCTTATTGTTAAACTTAGCTTAGTTGGCCTGGAATCAATAAACTTATAGGCGGTGGTGACTGGTAGCAAGATTCAGATTCAGTGCTTTTCTTTTCTTTTCTTTTCCCTTTTTCTCCAAAGAAAACATTTCTAGTTTAAGTAGAAATAAGAGAGGAAATATTAGTGCCCGATCCCACCATACACATTATGTATGATCATGTTAAATTACTTTACCAAGAAGTAATTTGAGAATTTTTAGCAAGCGTGTCCTCAGTACAGAATGATAGAAGCCACTTTATCCAAAGGCCTGAAGGAAGTAGACTGAGATAAAATGTCTCTCCCCTAATCCCAAGATACTTAGAAGCTTCTTCGAGTTCAAGGCATGCTTACAAAAACAAGGGCAGAAACAACAAAGCAGTGAGAGGCAATAAAAGACAATAATGGTAATAAACTCCAGAGAGGAGTTCATTTGAGGGTTGGGGTGGTCATGGAGATGGCGACCTTTATATGGTCTTAAAGAGTTTTCAGTTTCCAAATACAGACTTTTTAAAAAAAGAATGGTTAAAGGTTAAGAGCATAAAAGCCACATTTTAAAGTGTCAGTAAAATGTGGCCTTCAAAGTCCTCAGGCAGGGTTTTTGATGTCTTCTGGGTTGATCTCTCCTAAGCAGAGAACTTGCCTTGCAGCAAAGCAGATGCACTTGAGCACTGCCCTGGGAAGAGTCCTTCTGCCCGGGTTGAGGGAGAGTTTAGATCCCTCAGCTGCATTCCACCCCTCCTTCTCCCTGGAGACTGACAGCTGGGGATTTGATGAATCGGGCATTTATCCACTGCTGAGAACAGTTCTGGGACAATCTGTTCAATTTAGGCAAGCTACAGAGTAACCATCTGTGGGTGACTACTTTTGCATGTCCTTTTAAATAAACTTGAAATCATGTCCTAGAGGCAGGATTCTCTCCCTGTCACGAGTAATCCTGAGACAAATGGGCCCCCAGAGAGGACTGATTCACTCCAAATGTGCAAACATCTGCAGTCACCTGGGATCCTCTGTCTCTAAACAGGTATTATTTCCTTCCAGTTCGTAAAAAAGTAATCTCTATTAGATACTGCTTCCTTTTTTGACCATATTATGGGTGTTAGGGGTCTTAGTGGGGGGGTTAATCTGTGATAGCTCTCAGTGTTTGATTCTTAAACTGTATGAGGAGCCACACTTGGATGGTAAGGTTTGCATTAAGTTAACTGGACAAGTACTACAAAAAAGGGGTGTTTCCAAACAAAACAGATACCTGTTTTCAAGTGGTCTGCCCATCCCCCAAGGATTCAGACTGTATGTTAGTAAAGGGGGTTGTAATTAGAGTGTGATTCCACAGTGTGAGTAATCAGAGTGTGAGACAGACACTCCTTATACTGCTATTTGAAATATGAATTGGTATAATCTTACTGCAGAGGAATTTAGCTATATGTGTTTAGAGATTTTAAATCATGTACACCACTTGACCCTACTGCTCAACTCTGTAAGAAATGTGATTCACATGAACAGAAATATATTTAAGAAGGAAATATATTTAGGAAGGAAATATAAAAATAGTTATTTATGGATTGTAAATGATTGCTCGAAGCATGAAACACATTATTCATAGCTTGTTATTCAAGTGATTTTTCAAATGAGATTGTCCCTCCCATTTTTACTCCTACTATCCTGTGACATATCTAAAAACATTTTCAAACAGTATGGCCCTACCCATGCATACACAAACATACCCCCTGAAAGAAGGTAAGAACCTTCTAACAAACAGTCTCAAGCACTTCCTTTTTGAACAGAGAAGTGGCTTTCAAGAAGCTACACTTCACCCACATCCTTGGGCCAGCGCGCTCAGCCTTGTTTAACTGTCTTAAACCTTTTCTTCCTTCCCATTCTAATACATATCTCCAGTGTTTGATAGAATTCACTGAAAGGATGGGCTGGTGGTGTATTTTATTTATTGTGAACAAACACTCTTAGTCATTACTCTTTATACACATGTCAAATAATTTCCTGTCTTTTATCTTTGACTACACTAGATGTGCTAGTATCAGATATTAAGAAAAAACTATATACCTATTAAGAAAACTATATATACCCCGTGATGAAATAGCAATTATGGGACTATTTTATTCATATCAAAGTTCCTTCATCTTTATATTATTGCCTGGCCCTATTTTATTAAATATAATCTTAAATATGTATTAAATGTTATCTTATTATAGTAATAAAACATTTATTAAATGCTCTTTTTTAAATTTTTTCAGTTTTTGGCTGGGGCCGGGATTGAACTCACCACCTCCAGTATATGTGGCCCACGCCCTCCTCACTTAGCCACAGGCACCACCTTAAATACTCTTTAAGACTATTTTATTATAAAGCTTTATTTTATTATATTTAATTTACTAAAATACTATTTTATCTAATATTATTTTGTTAAAGTCAGCCAATTAGTTTACTCTAGCTTCCAGTTTAATTGAAACATGAATATTTTGTGTGTAATCGTAACTTCTGATAAAAAAAGAAAGAACCATTGCTTCTGAGCTTCTGTAGAGAGAAACAAAATCAGGAAGATGGTAAAAGGGGTGAAGGTAAATGACCTTAAATCATAAGTTCCAAGAAAAGTTACAAAATAAAATACATTGTATAGCCATTAGATTTTTCTTAATTTTTTGTGATACATGTATTTTCTAACTTTGAAAACTTTTGATATTCAAACTCAAAAATTATTTGGTGAACACTATCACAAATCACAAATGTTACATATTATAATACGTCACAACCACATACAGAAGTTAAACATTCTGTAACAGAATATTAGCTCTCAGAAATGTCACCAAAATAGTCTATTCTGCCTATTTTGATAAAGATGGATACATGGTTACATAATTAATACCAGAGAAAAGAGGAGAAAGCTGGACTCTGAAACTCCAGTTCAGTAGATTTTCTAAATGTGCAAGACTTAATATGGTAAACTCTGAGAGGTACTTAAATTATAACTATTGCTAAGTAATTTCAAAATTATTGAGCAAATGCACATCCTTTTTTTTTTCATTTGGTGTTTGCATGTGCTGTACAACTAATGCTATAATATCTTATAAAATGTATGAAAATCAAAGAGTCATAAATTATAGAAGATCTACTAAGCTCCGTGTTCTCGATAAACTTTTTAAAATACTTCACTCCTCTGCTCTTTGCAATGACCTTCACAGGGACACATTATAATCCCTGTTACACAGATGAGAAACTGAAACACAGATCCAAGTCACAAACTTGATGGAATTTTAATTTTTAAATGTGGAATTTTAAACAGATTCTTTTGAAATTATAAAAGTTCAGACTCTCCTTATGGCATCAGGAGGTATCTCTGTAAAACTCTTTGGAAAAGTATAATATGTTATTTTGTTTCATCTTTAGGAGAAGGGATCAACATCACCCAGAAGAGGAGTGTCTACTAGTCAGCTAAAGGGTTGGTGTTTGTTCTTTACTGATTCAATATATTTGAGGTAGGAAATAAAAACCACAATGAAAATGAAATCACTTTAAGATGATTGATTTACAAAAATATTAAACAAAGCTAATGGCTAAGTGCAGAGGAAATGCAGAGGAGCTGAGGCTAGCTTAGGTGAAGCTGTTGCCACCCAGGGACTCAAAGGCAGGAGTAGAGGCAGAGTGGGAGAAGGGCTGGAGGGAGGAGAGGGGGTTGCAAAGAATGAGCTGCTCTAAGGGGATCAGTAGCACCTCCCTGGAAGTGCCCTCATTCTTCCATCTGGTGGTTGGTAAAGACACTCCAAGAGTTCTCTTGATCACAAACTCAATGCAAGCAAATCAGGTGACTGGGGGGGGGGGGGATAGGTGACAAAACCAAGCCTCATTAGCAGAAAAACAGCATTTGGAACAAGGAGTGTGCTACTCACAGGATTCTGTGTGTGCACTAGAAGATGTGTTGCTCATGTCTCAGAAATCCATGTTGAGAAACAACAGAACAAAATGCATCACTCTGAAAGAAAGAGCATGTGTATAGTCAAAAGACTGTGCTAAGTTTGACAGTGAGACTAGACAAAGAGTTGTTGAAGAGGGAAAGAAAAGGACATGTGTGATATATACAAAGCCTATTAACAAGTCATCCTTCACTAATGGAGGGACAGAAGAATACCAGTCACATAATCATAAACCAAAATGGAAGATCTTGACTTACTTAGCTCTGAGGACCGAGGATGGGCCTGCTTTGTTCGTATGCCAGCCCCTGCTATCACAGCTGTGGCAGGGACACAGTGCTAATTCTGGTCACTCCAATCACATACCACCAAGACAGTCTCACCAGGGCAACAACAATCATAGGAAACAAAGATAGCTCAAGGATCGTGTGTGAACAGAGAATCGAAGACTCACTGTAGGTCATGTGCATTGTTCTTAATAGATTTTTATGCGAAGAAGATGAGATTTGATCTGTGCAGATCTATAAAATTTAAAATGGGCAATGACAGAAAATTAGATATCGAGTAAATTTTTGAAATGTGTAAATAAAATTGAAGGTTAGGCCCATATTACTAGAAATATCTCAATAAAGATTAAAATAACTGTCCAGAGATTTCATAGAATGTTTGTGTCTGTTGTATTGGTTGGGAAACTAGAAATCTTTATATCTCTAAAAGTCTATATGCGATCTATTAAGGAATAGGGTTTAAAAACACAGTGTGTGTGTGTGTGTGTGTGTGTGTGTATATATATATATTTTTTTTTTGTAATTTCTTTGAACGTTCAAAATTGCTTTTCTTTCTCCACCAGCATTCCCCAGTGTTGCCTACAGGAGGGAGACACCCCTTGCATCAGCTACAAAGAAATTGTAGTGAACCAGGGAATGATTCATTAGAAAGCACAGAATATACATGAACCCATTTAAGGAGTAGACAGACTTTAGGCACGGGAGACACAAAAAAAATATTTAAATCTTTCCATAAATGAGAACTCATCATTTGGCTCCTTTCTGAAAGAAAAGTAGAGGATTAAAGCAGTTATCAACACTATATAAGATTCATACAGTTCCCAATGAGAAGGCTTTGGTAAAGCATTAAAAAGGATTACGTCTCATCACAGTCCCACGTCTGAGTAAGCACAATAGCTGTCCAAAAGATCTTGTGTTCTTGTCTGTTTAAAAACAAAACACAAACAGGCAAAAACATCAGTGCAATACTTTGTAAAGAACTTAGACTGGATTAAAAAAGAGCAGGGCAGTTTTATGGGCAAAGAATTAAGTGTTTGTTCATAAGGTAATGATGTTTGAAACAGAAGTTAAGAAGGAACTGGAAAGAAGAAGGATGGGAGCTAGATAGCTGATGTACTTTTGCAAGATGGAGTTTGTTAAAGATTAAGAGAAAAGTTAATGCCTGATATGTTGCACAAGTATACAGCATATTTCCTATATAAGAGTTCTTTCACTGATTGTTTCTTATGTGTATTTAACTGTTAACTAATCTCCAAACATGAAAGTATAAAAATGCATTCTGCATTCTTTTTTTTTTTTTTTTTTTAAGAAACAGAGTGTCACTTTATTGCCCTTGGTGGAGTGCTGTGGAGTCACAGCTCACAGCAACCTCCAACTCCTGGGCTTAGGCGATTCTCCTGCCTCAGCCCCCCAAGTAGCTAGGACTACAGGCACCCACCACAGTGCCCGGCTATTTTTTGTTGCAGTTTGGCTGGAGCCGGGTTTGAAACCCCTACCCTCGGTATATGGGGCCCGCGTCCTACTCACTGAGCCACAGGCGCCACCCCCTTCTGCATTCCTGAGATTTTTATAAAGTTATAAAAATGACTTAGATTATTAATTGCATGTATTTAAAAAGTCATTCAAATGTAGGCAAAAAGAAATATGTTGTTTTCTACCCAAAGATCCTGTGGTAAGATACTTGACTGCTCATTAACTTTGTCAAATGGTGATCATAAAACATTTTTCTGCTTCTTGGGGCTCTTGGAAGACTAATATAAATGAAAATTCAGTGACCTTCTCAGAAGAAATCTTTATAAATATTTCCAAGGTATTCTTGTTGTTATAAAACCATCATTGACGGGCTTTCTCTGGGAATAGGATGTTCTAGTTAATCTGATTTTCTGTTGAACTAAGCATTAACGGATAAAGCCATTTTATTTCTGTACACATTGCTAAAATGGTTTATAAAACCTCTTGGGACATTTTTTCCCTTGCCTAAACACAGTCCAGTGAGTTTAAACAAACTTCCATATGATAATTTACAATGTGATGATATTACATATGCAGTGTCTATGAGGTCTTAAAATTGAGCTAAGCTTCTACTGACACCAATTGAGATGTTTGTTGATTGACCATAGCTGAATAAAATTGTCAATGTCCCCTTACTTTGAACAGTAGTTTAAGATCATAGTCATTTGGATTCTAGTTTGTTATCTGTTAATTTAAAAGTAGTTGTAATACAAGACCAATGAAAAATTTCGAGGACCCAATACTATAAAATTTGAAGGAATTCCATGGAATATTAAAACAAAGGTATATAATAAATTGCACAATATACAAAGATAGGACAGCATAGGGAGAGGGAGGTGCTTTATCTGTGTTTCACTATGATAAAATCTGTGTATTTTACCAAAGCTTTACAAACAAATGTACAAGGGCTTCACCCTATTTTATGACTTTTTCTTTATTTAATGGCTGATATTAAATAGTTATTGTTCTATAGCAGCAGTAGGACGTTACATGTCTGATTTTGCTGAACGTGCTGATTAGAAATTTCATTGTCCTCAATGTCTGACCTTTCCCCAAGTTATTTAATTTCTTCAAGGTAAGGCATTATCAGCTGAATGCTAGTAAATACTGGTTCATCTCCTAGTTCTTTGTGGCTGCATGCTAATTCATTAATCTTTAGATCATGGACTGGAGCCAGACCAAGAGAAGGGGATTTGTACTTCAGACTGGGATGTAGAAAGCTGGAAAGAACATTGCTTTCATTCTAACAATGAGATAAAGGCAAATAAACTACAGAATCACAACTTTTTTTCAGCTCATTAGAAAGCTGAGGTTGCAGTCTGACCAAATTACTTAAATTTTGAAGGGGAAATAAGCTCTTACAATAAGGGATAAGACCCCCAAACTGGCTCGCCTGGGTCAGAGTATTGGGGGAAGAGGAGGCCGCTCAGCTGCCTCTGAAACAAACAAGAAAAAAAATCAGCTGAAATTGTACCGAATTGTAAAGGCCAAGGAGCCAGTGAGCTTCCACGTATGGCTAGGACAATCGGAGGCCCCTATATGTTCTTAGAAGCTCTTTGTCTCTTTTTAACAATTCTTTATTGAGTATTTTATTGAGTATCTTATTAATTCTTTATTGTTTATTTATTTCAGGATGCTATGGAAGGACAAATGTTTTGGTTACACGGATTGCTTTTGTGTAGTTTGGGTCAAAGTTATAAGTGCACCCATTGCCAACATAGCATGTGTTGTACCCATTAGGTGTGAATTTGCCGGCTCCTCCTCTCTGCTTGTTTTTTTTTTTTTTTTCTTTTTTGAGTTTTATTACCATATGTACGTATAGATGTTGATCAATTAGCAGGGGGAAATTAGTTACACTTTAATAGTGAGTATGGGTGATGTATGTTTTTTTACTTTACAATACTTCACTTTAAAGCATGATCTCCAGTTCCATCCAGGTTATAAAAGGAATTAGTTCACCACTTTTTTTTTTTTATGGTAAGCATATACCGCATTTATTCATCCACTCATGTATTGATGGGCACTTGGGTCGATTCCACATCTTTGTGATTTTTCAATGAATCTTCCTTAGTAACTCAAGAGAGAGTTAGGAGATAGGGAAAGAGTTCCCAGAGAGCTGATCTGGCTGGTGCAAGGTTGCAGAAAATGATCTGCAGCTGCTGGGTGAGGGACGGACACGAAGGCCTACCTGCTTCCTTTAGACATTTTTCTCTTATGAAACAAAATTCTACAACTGCTAGAGGAGGAGATAGGAAGTAGAATGGTTGCTGCCAAGATCTTTGGGAGTGGGATCTTTGTTTAGTGGGCACAGAGTTTCAGTTTCACAGGATGGAAAAAGTTATGGAGATGGGTGGTACTGAAGGCTGCAAACATTGTGAATGTATTTAGTAGTGTTGACTTGTACACTTAAAAATGGTTTAGATCAGTGGTTCTCAACCTTCCTAATGCCACAGCCCTTTAATACAGTCCCTGTGGGTTGTGACCCACAGGTTGAGAACTGCTGGTTTAGATGGTAAATTTCATGTTATGTTTATTTTAATAAAAAGAAACAAATTAGGGTGGTGCCTGTGGCTCAGTGAGTGGGTGCTGGCCCCATATACTGAGGATGGCGGGTTCAAACCTGGCCCTGGCTAAACTGCAACAAAAAAATAGCCGGACATTGTGGCGAGCGCCTGTAGTCCCAGCTACTTAGGAGGCTGAGGCAAGAGAATTGTGTAAGCCCAAGAGCTGGAGGTTGCTGTGAGCTATGAAGCCACAGCAAAAAAAAAAAAAAAAAAAAAAAGAAACAAATTGAAAAAATACCTAAAGCCAAAACAGATATAATAAAAAGGAGAAAAAAAAAAAAAACAGCAATAGTGTACATAGCCAGTGTTACAGTCGAAGATGTCAACATTCTTTTCGTTGTAATCAGAGTACATGGAAAGAAAATCAGTAAGATACTGGCTTTTGAAAAGTGATTTTAAAACAGTGGTCAAAAACAAGTCACGTTTCCACACTGTCTTCTTGTAGCATTAGCAGAATATTAGTTATTCTTGTGATGAATTGGGCAATAAATTCAGGGGCAGACACATGTGAATTCTCTCTTGAAATGAACTGTGGCAACTGCAGTTTTATTTACCCCATTAGAGTTCACATGAGTCCCAGGACAACAGGGAGAAACTCAGGTGGTTTCTGTTCACAATCTGCCCTTTTTCCTTCTCAACACGTGGCAACTTCCTGCCCTGTGAGATCTAGGAAGTGCTTGCATTTCACTTTCCAGGTTTCCCTTAGCTATCTGTCCTGGTCCTGCCAGCAGGGGTTCTGCAGGAGAGAAATAAGTCCAAAAAAAAAAAAAAAAGCCTTTTTTTTTTTTTTTTTTTTTTTTAAATTGGGTTTAGGAATCTAACTCCATCCAGTAGATTGGAAGAGCTGAGTGGTATATTTGCAACTCTCACCCAGCAGGGGCAGTGAGAGTGATGTCATCCGCCAGCATCAGTACCTGCTCTTACCCAGATGTATTTCTGGAGCTTCTCAAGGGAAAAAGTAGACATTTTCTAACGACAATACGAATTTTACAGAAAATAAAGTTTTCCCTGTTTTTTTCTCCTCTCATCAGTCTTATTAGCCTTGGTCACTTGCATAGCTGAATTAATTCCTCTGCTTGAAGTGGAAAGGAGGAGAGAGTCTCATGTTTTGTGGTTGTTGTTCATGCAGGGTTCTACAAACATATGTTGGGGCATTTGGAAGAATTACACCTCTTTTGGTGGCAGGTCAGCTGACTGAATTTTGGTTGCTAGTGGCAATTTTATGGCAACTTTATAGAAAATGTTACTAATCCACAGCTGGTTCTGCTGAAATATCATTGGGAGAAAAAAATATTGAGATGAACAACAAAAAAAAAGTCATCCAGTAACATGTAGTAAAAGGGGCTGCATTAGGGAAAAACACAGCGGATGCCAAAACAATGGATACATATTTTAATAAATATACATAGAAAGGAAAAACTATAGAAATTGGAATATTCAAGTCACATTTGATTTCTGCAATTACAAGAGGTGCTCAAATAGGACTTGTATTTATCTTTTGTTTTCAGTATATTACTACAATTTTAATATAGTTCCGTACATTATTACAATTTTAATATATTTTTTTTTAAAAAAGAGAAAAAAATATATTAAATTTTTCTCTTTCTTAAAAAAAAAAAAAATATATATATATATATTTGGAACCCTCTGTATATTCGTGTCCAGACGTGTCCAGAAAAAAAATATATTAAATTTTTCTCTTTCTTAAAAAAAAAAAATATATATATATATATATTTGGAACCCTCTGTATATTCGTGTCCAGAAGAAATCTAAATAATAGAAGTATAGACATCCTCTCACCACCATAACTATACACTAGCACAAAATGTACCTCCTTATCACTTATGAGTTATTAACCATGTTTTTTGAAAACAAATATAGCTTTCTTCCCCTATTAAGTTGTAAATTCAGCTCATTTACATACTATCCTCTAGTTGAATTTTATGTTGTCTACATTGTCGTAATGGCATAAACCTGCTGCTGCTGGGATAGAGAGAAACAGTAACAGAGATGACACGGTCTCTATCCTAAGTTTTTTTTTTTTGAAACTGCAGAAACAGAGAAGAAAGTCTACCATCTGTCAGTTACATTTAGAGTCAAAGTTATATAACTTTTCTAATTTTTAGAAATTATTTCAATATTTTTATAATATACATATGAAAAATAAGCTCCAGAATTATTTACACAGTCAGAGACAGAACAGTGATTAGAACACAGATGAGCTGACTCTTTAACTACTAGCTCTGTGATGACCCCAAGCTGCAAATATTGTATAGACCATCTCGAGAAGAAGACGTACTAGTTAAACATCCTGGAGAAAATGATCAAAGCTAAGTGGGAACGTCATGAAGCCCCAGGGCCCGCTGCATTTTGCAGAGTATGATAAATGGGTGTGTTCACTTTCCACTCTGTTTCTCCTCTACCACTGGCTAATTTTGGAACTTGAATTTTAATACTTTTCGGCCAAGGTTCTGTTCAGGAAAATAACATCATTGTACATGAAAAAGAGACTTGAATTCTCACTTATGTATAATTCATAAGAAAGTGAAGGAAAAATCCTAAACAAAATGAGGAAATGACATGAACAAAAAATGCACATCTATGTGCATTTATATAATGTTACTTTCAAACATTATATATTTACGTCATGTCAGAGTGCCAAATACTAAAATCTATAATCCCTTTTTTGAAATTACTGGTCTTGCTTATAAAATATTGCATATTGAATACATTGCTTCAGTATCATGCTCTCTTATTAAAAAAAACAGTTGCTACCTCTAATTTCAGTGTGCTAATTCTAGTGAAGAGGAATAATAGAGATTAACAGTACTGGTTTTATGAAAGATGGTTCAATGCTGTGTGGATTCCAGCTAAAGAACCAACTACATCTGCAATGCAGCATTTATAGTTTTTGACAAAAGCATATGCTGAACACAGCAGGTTGAGTGAAGAATTATCATCAGGAGCCTCCCATAGTAAATGCCAGTGACTCACAGTAGCAATTAGGAATAGAGGCAGGGTGGGAGGAATTGCTGGAGGATAGAGGAGAAGTAACAAAAAATAAAGAGGAAAGGGTGTGCTATAACTTACACAGAGTGAAGCAAAACCTTACTCCCTTTTCCTAAGAAAATAGGGCCAAGCATTATTTCATATTACCTCGCTTTCCACCCCGGGATCCAACTCTCTCTGCCATGGCAGGACTGCGTGTCCTTTGCCTCGAGTTGACAGAGAACTTTTCTTTTGCTTCTAATTAAAACAGTCAGGGACATTACTGATTAAAGGTGGGGAAACAGAGGACTGTTTTCATTTTGTTCCAAATTGGTTCGAGCTCGCCCCAGATCAAAGGAGAGCCAGACCTGAGAAAACAAACAGACCACAAACAAGTAATTTGTTGACCTGATGCTGTTTCCTGGAAGTGAAATGATTGTGGCCCTTTGGAAGGCTCGCTCAGCGACCATGAATCTGTCAGGAGATCTTCTAGCCAGGGAATGTCTCAGGGTTCCTTGTTTATAAAAGTACACTTTACAATCAAGATTTTAGTAAAACAAGCTCTAGTCAAAATGTTCTCAAAGGCCCAAACATGAGTGGATTCAAGTTGAAGCACATAAGAAAGTAAATACACACACACACACACACACACACACACGCAAATCCTATGTGAAACAGTTTGCTTGGGCAGGCTTTTTGGTTCTGTGTATTCATCAGGATAGCTTTCCACTGCTAACAGCTCAGCAGCTCACTACACTGTGCTAATAAAAGAACCTCCTTCAGCGTTTACAATTGTCCGTTTTCTTCTTGCTTTATTAATTACCAGGCTGTCTCCTTTCTCTAGAATCCATTATTTTTATGACATTTTTTTCCTTTATTTACAGATCAGTGATAAAAATCTACTCACTTAAATTCCAAAACCATCAATTACTTTTTTAATAGCCCCAGATGCTGGGTACAAAGTAGAATTAAAATAGAGGATTAGAGGCAGCATACTACTGAGTGTTTGGGGGTTAATATTATTGTGACTGTTTAGACTAAAATAAAAATATATAAAAATGGCCCAAAGCAAACACATATACTGTAATATAAATACACATGCTCTTGATTCCAAATGAAGCCACATACCTCATAGCATACTGTCAGATTTTTCGTGAATTACACAATGCTTCCCAAACTGAATATTAATAGTTAGAATATATGACTTTTAAAAATAAAACTGATATTTATACTTAAATATTAAATTTAAACATAAAGGTGAAGTCAATGCATTCTCAAGAGTTGTTTAGTTGGGATGGAGGAGCTGAAATCAGTCTACTTTCTACTCTAATGAGAAAGTACAATTTTTTTTAATTCAGAAAGACTCAAATGAGTCTGAGTATCAGAGTTCTTGGAACAGATTTTTGAAAAATATATAGTCCAATATATATGAATAAAAATATTTAAAATTAGGCATTACATAGATATTTAAATTGCTTGGTGGCCTGGTGAATCTTCTCCTGTTTGGTTGTGTTCAGAGCAGTTTGGTCCCAGAGAATTTTGCAAGTGAAGCTAAAGAGCTCAGTAAGTTTTTCGTGTACGTATTTTGTATCCTTTTTTGTATTCAAGATAAAGAAAAATATAAAACGAGTAAGAAAGAGAAGAGTAAGAGAAAGCCACTGACACTTTATCCAAAATGTAATAAGACTTGTTTTTAAGAAAATTCTCTTATCTTAAATGTGACTTACTTTTCATCTTTCATATATTGGTCAAGAAGTAAAATACACATGAAGATTACATTTATATCTCTTTTAACCTATTTTAAATTGGATTCTCCTTTTATATTCATCTATTCTATTTTTGAATAGAATCATGAAAAGTAACACGAATTTATACCAGGTTCTACTGTTTTTCCTCCTGTTCTAAATCTCTGAGATAAATAATGGATACATGATTGTTTAAGTGGTTCTTAATCACTATGACATTTTAAAACTTGTACCAGTAGACCCAAATAAAGAGGAACATCAAAGACTTGTGAAAATCTATTTTAAAAGAAATTCATAAATTTTTCTTAAAATGCAGTATAAAATTTGTCATTGATAATATTCAAAAGCTTGACTAGTTCTTTACGAACTCAAAGAAAGAGAAGTTGTCATGATATTGTCTCATTCTTCTCTTGCTGAAATGACCCATTACCACAAAGTTAATGACTTGAACAACACATGTTGTTGGCAGGCTGTATTCTTTTCTGGAAGTTCTAGAAGAGTCTGTTTCCTCATTCCAATTGCTGGCAGAGCTCATTTCTGTGCTGGTTCTGGACACAGACTCCCATCTTCTTTCTGGCTCTTAAATGAGGGACATTTCCAGGTTCTAAAACCACCC
The DNA here is from genome assembly GCF_000181295.1 of Otolemur garnettii. Lineage (NCBI taxonomy): Eukaryota > Metazoa > Chordata > Mammalia > Primates > Galagidae > Otolemur > Otolemur garnettii. The sequence goes on from NW_003852404.1 coordinate 9,273,272, forward strand.
ACATTCCTTGGCTTCTGGCTCCTCCTGCCTTCTGCAAAGCCAGCAACTTTGGGTCTTGTCCCTCTTACTCTTTGGAACTCTCTTTCTCCTGTTTCATCTGACTTTCTGGTTGAACCAGGAAAGGTCCTCTGCTCTTAAGGGATTCATGTTGTTTTTTGTGTTATTCACTTTTCATGTTATTGTGCTCATCACAAATAAGTTAGGACAATGGTCACATCTATACAGTCTTGTCTTCCATGTTAAGATATTTGTAGACTCTGGTGAGCAAACTATGGGCATCTTTAAGGGACAGGGACCATTAGCCTACCTAAAACAAGCTGTTAAATGATGTTAACCTTCCAAGAGAAGAAGTAGACTACTTTGATGAGGGCATAGGGACATTGGGGGAAAATAGCATGGTTTGAGGCTGTCAGTATAATGGAGCACTACTGATACACTGATGTTGATATATGCAAATACTACTTTTTCTAGGCAACAAGGAGCTATGTCAAGGTTATTCATGTAAAATGGTAAATATCAAACAGTATTTAGGGAAGAAGTGAGTTGTACATTCTTTAATTTAAAATGTGAAAAAACAATTTCTTTTATTGTATATATTTTTAAATTTCAACTGTATCCACTGATTTGCTACTCTAGACTAAACTGGATCATATCTACAGAGAAATCTACAGAGAAACATAAGGTCCCCAAAAAATATTCTATGAGGGCTAATAAGCGTTAAGTACAAGTAGTAAATAACACATTCTCAGTACATATGGAATTGTTTATTTCTTCAATTACTATGTTTATTTATTCATGACAAACTATGTAATTTGATGATTAAATTCATAGGATTTTTAATTTTTTTACATATACATGTGTTTATTAGGTTTCTACTTTTTAAAGTGGATTTTAAACCTTTAAACCCTGAAAACCTTTTTAAAGGTTTCCGCAATCCTTTTAAGGTGGGTTTTGTGGGTTTTAAACCTTTTAAACCTGAAAATCTTTTTAAAGGTTTCCACAGAATTAAAAAAGGCTTAAAATTTAATAACAATAACACTGTTTAAGATAAGGACTAAAAACAAAAACCTCATAAAAATTGAACGAAGATATATACATTCAGAAAAGAAATTGGATGATTGCTGCATTGAAATATTAAGCAATAATAATACTAATGCAAAGAAAGTAACATTCACATTGTCAAATAAGAGTATATCTAAATTTATTTTTTTTTAATTTCTCTATAGTACCAAATTGATATGAAAGCAATACTGTTACCAAACAGGGAAACAAATTGCTTCCCAAGTACAAAACACATCCTTGAAAATTCAGGGCCACAGAAATGTTTTATAAAAAAAAATACTTTTCAAATTTCATCCTCTTGCTTGTAAGATGCATCCTGAGTATATATAACATCACATGCGCTTTACTAAATCCTAAGGATAGAACTATAAACAAGGTAACATCATGTATTTGTGCTTTTTATGTATGTATTTTTTGTTTTTTGCATTTCTTCTTCAAAAAAATAGGTACAACTTTGAACTATTTATAGTATAATGGAAGACAGTAATGTACATATAATGTGAATGCTGCCATGATTTCTTGCTTAGAAAATAAGCAATATTAAATAAGGTATAAACTATAATAGGATATATGAGGTTGGACAATTAAGTCTGTGAACTCATGCATACCTTATTGCTGAGTGTCACTATGGTCACATTCAAAGTACGCCTTTGGCCATCTGGTGACTATAGTGATATTCAGCCATGAGGTATGTAGCACTTTATCTGGGATGAATTCATGAACTCAATGTCAGACCTCGTACATTTAACAGAAAAATATGATCAATTCTCTCTAGAAATATATTAGACAAAACAACTAATCTACCTAAGAGAGTCATACAAACTTTATCCCAAGATTGGCATTCCAGTCATCTATAATAGCGTCAGAGAGATAAGAGAAGATAATTTATCAATAAAGTAAGAAAATGATGTTAAAAATATCCAAGAACAGAAGAGGTCTCAGAAAGTGCATATATAATAGAAATGAAACACTCAATAGAAAGCTTAGAGGATAAAGATGAAAAAAATCTCACATAATACATGGGGTAAATTGGAAGTAGTTGAATATCAAAGGTAAAGAAGTGGAACATTACAGAACCAATCAATCCAGTAGGTTAAGTATCCAAATAATTCTATTTTCAGAAAGAACACAGAAACATAAGGAGAGAAAGTTATCTAGACAATTGAAGAAAATTTCTGAGAATTGAAGAACAGGTAAAAGTGTCTAGATTAGAAAGGTCCGTGGAAGAACCAAGTGCAATGCTAGAAAATACAAGGGCTGTCAGGAAAATATCCAGCCACATAATATGAAAAACAGAGGCAAACATAGCTGGATACTTTCTACACAGTACCTGCAGATGCAGTGTCAGACAAAGAGTTTTAAAGCTTCAGAACACGGGGAAACAGAAGAACCTTTAGTTTCCAGAGTGAAAGACCAAACACATACAAAGTTAATTAATGCCTATGACGTTTCTATGAAATGCTAGAACTAGAATATGATGAAACAATGCCTTCTAACTATTGGGGAAACATTTACCTTCAATCTAAAGTTGTGTACACTGCCAAGCTCTCACTAAAACTGGGAATAGAATGAAGACATTAAAAAATAGTATGAGTATGCAGATTCCTATTGTTACTGAGTTCAACTTTTATTCCATGATGGTCCGAGAAGATGTAAGGAATAATTTATATTCTTTTAAATTTGCTGAGGTTAGACTTGTGACCTAAACTGTGATCAATTTGGGGGGATATTCCATGGGCTGATGAAAGAATGTGCATTCAATTTTGTCAGGATGAAATGTTCTGTAGATGTCTGTTAAATCCAATTGTTGAATGATCAAATTTAAATCTAAAATTTCTTTAATGAGTTTCTTATTGGAGGATCTATCCAACACTGCCAAAGGAGTGTTAAAATCTCTGACTATTATGGTGCTGGAGGAAATCAAGTTGCTCAGGTCTGTTAGAGTCTCCCTTATAAATTGAGGCTCATAAATGTTAATAATTGAAATCTCATCATGTTTAGTGTTATCTTTAACAAATATGAAGTGACCATCCTTATCTTTCCTTACTTTTGTTGGTTTAAAGCAGGGGCCTCAAACTTTTTAAACAGGGGGCCTGTTTGGTGTCCCTCAGACTGTTGGAGGGCCAAACTGTGGGCCCTGGAACAAGTCAGTTGCTAAGCAGGACAGGCAGCAGCAGCAAAAATACCTGGCAGGCCGGTAAATGTCCTCGGCGGCCTGCATGTGGCCCATAGGCCATAGTTTGAGGACACCTGATTTAAAGCCTACTGTATCTGCAAATAAAATTGCAACACCTGTTATTTTCTGATTTCCATTTTGCCTGGAATATAGATGACCATCCCTTTACCCTGAGTCTACACTTATCTTTTAAAGTAAGATGAGATTCTTGTATGCAGCAGATATCTGGCCTGAGTTTTTGTATCCAGTCAGCCAACCTGTGCCTCTTTAGAGGAAGATTTAAAGCATTCACATTAATTGAGAATATTGATAAGCCTGGTAGAATTTTGGGTATTGAGTTTTTTGAAAGTCTAGTGGACATTTTTAATCCTTTGCCACTGTGGAAGTTGGAATTTAATAAAAAATTTCTGAGTGAGTTTACTTTGGTGGTAAAGGATTTTGCTGGTCATTATGGAGGATAGGTCTGAGAATATCCTGCAGAGCTGGTTTAGTAATGGCAAATTTCTTCAACATGTGTATGTCATTAAAATATTTAATATTTCCATCATAAATGAGACACAGTTTAGCTGGATACAGGATCCTGGGTTGAAAATTATTTTGTTTTAGGAGAATAAAAGTTGATGATCACCCTCTTCTAGCTTGAAAGGTTTTAGCAGAGACATCTGTAGTCATTCTAATATTCTTTCCCTTGTAGGTTATGGTTTTCTTACATCTGGCTGCTTGTAGAATGTTCTCCTTCATATTGACTTTGGCGAGGTTAATTATAATGTGTCTGAGAGATGCTTTATTTGTGTTGAGTTGTGCTAGGGTTCTGAAACTGTCTGCTGTCTGAATTTCAGAATCTCTTGGCCTGTCTGGGAAGTTATCCTTGATTATCTAATGGAGTAGAGCATCTGGGCCTTTTGAAGCCACCTTATCACCTTCAGGAATTCCTATAAGGTGAATATTAGTTTTCTGAGAATTATCCCAGAGCTCTCTGACAGAATGATCTGTTTATCCTCTCCACTTCTCTTCCTCTTGAGCATTTGGGAGCCTTCAAAACCTTTGTCTTCAGTATCAGACATCCTTTCTTCTGCCTGCTCCATTCTGTTACTCAGGGATTCCACTGTATTTCTCAGATCTTTGAGAGCTGCAAGTTCTTGTATCAATGTATCCAAATCTTTGGTGATTTTGTCTTTGAGTTCTTGAGACAACTTTTGAAATGCTCCTTGAATTTCTACCTCCATTCTATTAATCTTATTTGCAATCCAAATTCTGAATTTCACTTCTGACATCTCAGCACTTTGTTTATGAATGGGATCTTCTGTTGTGTCTGCTATGTTATTGCTTGGGGGAGTTGATCTACTCTGATTATTCATGTTGAGGGAGTTTTTCCTCTGATTCTGCCCCATGATTGTTTTCCACCATTTGACTAGATGAGCAGATAAGGTGATGTTGGGTTGGGGGCTCTTAGAGTAGGGATTAACCAGCCCTTTTCTCAAGAGCTGGGACTAGTGTCTGTACCTTTTCCCCTAGAGCTTTAGCAAAGGACCCACATAATGCTATGGCCTGAGACACTGGGGACCTGCTTAGAGTGATGGGGCTAAGTGGCTCTGTATTGTTGTCAGATGGTCTCTGTCCAATCCTAGTGAATCAGTAACTCTGGATTGAAGTCTCAGCTGCGGAGAAATACCAGCAACTGTGTCACCCTGTCCCCCATGGGCAACACCTGGAAAAGGAAAATCAAACCTTCCCACAACCACACACTCAGGGTATCACTTTGGATAGTCTTTGGGTGATTGGCCCAGGTCAAGAGTTCCAAATCATTTGTCCTAGTCAGTACCCAATCTCAAGTGATAGAATTCAAAAGGCTCCAGCAATTAGAAAGCAGGAGTTTGTTGGCAACTTGAGTATGACTTGCTCTGTGGTGCTCTGTGGAATTAGAAAGACCCACTCAGCAAATGAATTAGTCCAGGAAGGTTGATGCCTCCTTCCCCACCTTACACCTCTGTCACATCCAGTCACTGGTAAACCCACAGGGCTGTGACCCACTTCCCTCTAATAAGCAGATGCTCTCAGGGTTTATACCTGCCTGAGTCACAGGGAGATCTAATGTGTCCTCAGCCAGACTGCTGCACTTTACCACCAGCCGGCAGAGGGAGCTGAAACCTAACAACCTCGTGTGCTTAATGGAAGCTGGGTGGTTCACTCAGTTCTAGCCCCACCCCATATTGATGTTGCTGCTACTTATATTCTGGCAGAATTAGCAATTCTGTCCCAGCTATATTCCCCTGTGGGCCAAGCTCTGTTTGAGTTCACAGAAACTGTGGCTCAGCCCTGCCCTGTTCAGCTGCCATTGCACCAATTCTCATGGAGCTGGTATCTCTGTCTTGGCTGCACTCTGTGTTGAGGCAGGCACTGTTAAAGCTCACATTCAGCTCTCAGTTCCTGCCTCTCCCTGGAATGGTGCTGTTGCGCCACCTGCTTTTGTCTCAGCTGTTTCCCTGGGGGGCTGAGTGCTTCTTAGGTTTACTAAAGCAGCACTTCTGACTCAGCCTCTCCCTGGAAGTATGCTGTCTCTGCAATAGCATAGTCTGGTCTCCTTCCCTGCTGTGCCCGCCTGGGCAGGAACCTCCTTAGGCATACTCTTTACTCATGGGGCCTGCATTTCTGTCCAAAATCTTTTCTGCCAGTGGCTGCCACCAGTTTCCAAGAGAGGCCAGGAGTGTCTCTCCAAAATATCCCCAGGGATGTGAGCTCTATTGTTCCCCCCAGTGCCTCTGTTGCTCTTTGCCACAGGGCACCCCTTCTCCCTCTCAGTCCACAAATGTCGCAGAATCAGCACAGACCTGCAACAGCCCATACCTTGTCCACATCTCTTGAGAAAATGCCCCAGTATCTAGACTCTATAGGGGATGGGCTTCCAGACCTCGGGGTGAGAGTGGAGAAGAGTGTTGGGAGTTCAGAACTGTAGGTAGAGAATTTATACAGCTTTATGCCTAGTGGAGAATGTCACTAGTGTTAGTGGGTCCTCTCTGGGAAAGGAGTTCCAGTTTTTAGAGGGTCTTCCCATGGGATAAAATAAGAGGATATCAGAATTCTGTTCTCTTGTTTGTAGAAAGTATACTATGATCTATTCTCATGGGGGAGGGGATTCTTATCTGCTTGGTGATGTACCTATTATTTGTTTCCTTGGGGTTGCAGCTCACCTCAGCAGAGTTGATGTGCATTCTTCAGTCTTCTCTCTTGGCTCAGCTCCAAACCATCAGCTTTCTTCCTAAACTTCTGTCCTTTAACTATCCTTCTGGACAGGAGCCTCTGTGGAAAGCTGGCTCCAGATGGCCACCTTGTCTCCACCCCACATTTTTTTTTTTTGAGACAGACACTCAAGCTGTCACCGTGGGTAGAGTGCCATGGCATCACAGCTCATAGCAACCTCAAACTCCTGGGCTTAAGTGATTGTCTTGCCTCAGCCTCCCAAGTAGCTGGGACAATGTCTGGTTGTTTTTTTTGTTGCAGTTGTCATTGTTGTTTTAGCTGGCCTGGGCTGGGTTCGAACCCACCACCTTTGGTTTATGTGGCAGGCACCCTACCCACTGAGCTATAGCTGCTGCCCCCAACACATTCTATGAAGAACAGATATTTCTTAACATGTAGCCAGTGACTGCTGAACACTATATAAAAGAACTAGCATACATGGAAGTTCTGTGTCCATGTAATTGTCACTACACTAATTTATTCCATTTTGGCCTGGAACATACTCAAAAGTGTATTCAATTCATTGTCAAATTATTATTTTTTTAAGCTCTTTGCTGCTTTTAGTGTTTTAACTTTATATAGTTTATATATATAATATATATGCAATATATATACATATATGCATTATATAATATACACACACACATATGTATGTATATAGGTTCATACACTTCTTAGAAATATTCTAATAGTGTTTCCATGAATGTGAAAGATACTTCTATAGACAGAGTAATCTCTTTGGTACATATCTTAACTTTAGTTTGAAAGAAAAAAGGAAAGGGAGAAAACTTAATTTGCATATAATGTAGTAGGATATTTTAATGTAGATTATTCAACATCAATATATACCCTCCTTAAACTATTAAATTTTAAAGTGACAATTATACATTTAGAGTAGAGAAAGAAAATACAAGCAAGGAAGAAAAATTAAACATGTCTCATATATTCTCCATAGCAATATGTTGTACTTAAGTAGGAACATTTAATTCTTTGAAAGGAAAAAGAGTGCAACTCAATATATTTATAGCTAGCCAAGTTATCTGTCAAGTATAAATACATCATTTGAAAACATGAAAGAACCAAAGTATTTATAGACTATAAAACTTGAATCAAATAAAGAATTAAGTATAAAAATGCTTCTAAACTATCAGGGATGAAAATCTATTTTTTCTTTTTTTGCAGTTTTTGGCCCAGGCTAGGTTTGAACCTGCCGCCTCTGGCATATGGGGCTGGCACCCTACTCCTTTGAGCCACAGGTGCCACCCGAAAATCTATTCTTTATAAAAATAGAACTAAACATCCTTGCAGAATATAACAATATAAAAAATAAACCCTAATATTGTAAACATAATATAGTGTTGTTACAAGTGTTGGAATATAGGCAGAAGAAAGACTGAAGTATTTCACATGCTGATATATTCCTTATTAATGGAAGGGAGTTAATAGATTTCTTTTGAAGAAATGTAAATGTAGATCTCTTAATTGAGATCTCTTAATCTCATGAGCAAAATATTTTCTAAACTTTAGTTTATTTAAAAATATACAGTAGCAATGTGGTAAGGACACAGTTATTTGAACTCTGATATTGTAATGCTTTATTTAGATATTTTTATTCTCTTAAATTGAAGTGAAATTAATTTCTTTCTGAGACAGGGTCTTAGTCTGTCACATAGGCTGGAATGCACTGATATGATAGATTACTGCAGCCTCAAACTCCTGCTCAGACTTCCAAGTAACTGGAACTACAGGTATGCATCACCATGCTCAGCTCATTTTTCTTATTTTTTCTAGAGAAAGGGTTTTTCTATGTTGCCCAGGCTGGTCTTAAACTCCTGACTTCAAGCAATCCTCCCACCTTCATCTCCTAAAGTGATGAGATTACAGGGATGAGCCATCATGACTTGACAAAATAAAATTAAATCTAATAGATATACTATATTAGCATTAAATGGTATGCTCCACTTGCGTAACAAAAGATCTCTATATTTCCTCTTTCCACATATCAGTCTATCTGCAAGAGAAATATCTGAAATGAGATTTAGTCATAGTTAATGATGTTTATTTCAGCGTAGAAAGATTTTGAGCAATTGTTTTTTTTTGTGACTTTATGTATTTTTGATCTCTTTAAAAATCAGCATGCATGGTCTATACAGAAATAATGACATGGTATTTATGTTTTTAAAAAGAGTGGAGGGCCAAAATTACCAAATGTTCATTCTCTGTGGTCAAGTCTTTGTGTTGGGAATATGGATGTTTGGGGTTCCTTATTTTATCTTCTGACCTCAATTTACTCTTTGTCTTTCCACGTCCTCCTCTGTGCAGTGGGAGGCTGGCTCTGTGGGAGGCTGACCCCAAGGGCTGTGTTACTGCACTCCTTTCCTGTCTGGCTTTGTGCTGCTGGGTTCTGCCCGTGGGAAGTAGTGATATAGGAATCATAGGGCAAGTGAGAGAGTTGGGTTTTGCTCTCTGCTCACTACCTCGTTTGACAGCATTTTCTGTCAGTAGTTGATGCCTTTGATGACTGTAGTTCCATCAAGGACACCTCTTCTAAAATGCACCAGTGCATCTCAGATTCAGTAGTGCTATTACCTTCCCTTGCTCTTCAGCTGTAATGTCAAATAGACGTCCCACTACTACTTATCTCTGGGTGCTTAAACGTATGTTGGCTGTATCCTCACTCTGGAAAGTTTCTTGAAACATGTGAGGTGAATTCTGTTTACTGTAGGACTAATGGAATCAATACTAGAAGATATTTTTCTTTTTATTTTCAGATATTCTTCATTAAAATGAAATTACAAAAATGATTTGAATAAACTTGTTGTGACAAGCTATTGATTTTTACATTAATGTGGGAGTTTTATAAATATGGCTCAGTTTTAGGGCAATGATCATTTTTACAGTAAATAGTAAAGTTGTTTTACACAGATAAATATGATATTTGGCAGAACTTTTGATTAAGCATCTTACTGTAAAACTGGACAAGGAATATTTATTGATTTGCAAGCATTCCCAGCCCGTTCCCCAACCCTCTCCCATTCCCCTGCCCTCTTCCATCCCCCACCCCCTCTCCCATTCCCTCACCCTCTACCATTCCTCCACCCTTACTTCCAGCCCATTCTCCCACCCTATGGGCTCTACCAGCCTATTCCCATGCCACCCACAGTTGAAGCATGGGCCCTCTACCATTCCTCCACCCTCTCTTCCAGCCCATTCCCCTGCCCTATGGGCTCTACCAGCCTATTCCCATGCCCCCCAGAGTCAAAGCACAGGAATTCCCAAGTTTCACAAAAAAACCTCCAAGTTCTCAGTGGATGAACAATGGTGGAAATCCACCAAGGCTGTATTAATCATGGTTACATAACTATAACCATTGTGATTTAAGATATATCCATTGTCAACCAAGGCTGTATTAATCATTGTTACATAACTGTAACCATTGCGGTATCCATGACTACCCAAGCTGTAACCCTCTCTAACTAACCATGTTTCGCTTCTGTAGTATGCTTGCACAAAAATTATATAAGGCACCTGCCCTCTACTGGATCGAACTGATTCAGAGAAGCAGTCCCCTGTGCAGATTCAATAAATCTCCAATTAATTGCACTTAAGTGGGGTCTGAGTTTTCTTTTCAGGATGCCAAGGTTACAACAGATTTAATTTATTTTACTATTTATTTTGTTTCAGAATATTACAGGGGTACAAATGTTTAATTACATTAACTACTTTTCTACTGTTAGAGTCAAAGTTATAAGTGTGTCCATTACCCAGATAGTGTGCATAGTACCTGCTAGGTGTGAATGTACCCCTCCCCTCCTACTCCCTACCACTCCCTTTCAGTGGTTGTTGATGGATTAGTTTCAATTTAATAGTAAGTGTATGTGGTGTTTGTTTTTCCATTTTTGTAATACTATTTATTGATTCAACTTATTTTAAAGTACTATTGCTACTCACTTTTTAATAATATTATACATAAGATAAAGTAGGATAGACTTTTTCTTAGCCAATTATGCATATTCTCTCTATAAAATCTAATTGCCAATTCTACACAAAACTTTTCATGAATGCATGTTTCCTCTAAAAGAGAAAGACCCCTGATATTGGAGTCTTTCACCAATGCTATAATGAATTTATATACATTGAAATATTCCAGACAAAACTGGCAAAAGAAGACACTGCTATGCAGCATATTAACTCTAAGGAAATTCTCCTCCAGCCTGTCCCTCACTTCTAGCAAGACCTTTTTCCTCTTTACCTCTTAAAGTCTTTGAATTCAGCTGGGATTTTAGGTAACTGCTGGGAAGTATTAAAACTCATTATTTGGTTGACCAGAATAGTTGCCCTCTCTTATTTTCCAATAATGCTCTCTGAATGGTTTCCTTAATACTTTTAAAAGATGTGTGGCACTACAGCAGAGTATAATGTAGGACAGGAATTATAGTTATCGTTTTAGATGAGGTGTGTTGAAAGAGGTCAGGATGACGCAGTTGGCAGCTTTCAGAACTTGCCTTCTTATTATTACCATCTGTGTCAACTTGGAGCCTCTATTACAGAAAGGATAAGAAAAAATGAAGCTGTAGTTGTGTTTGGGGGGATTTTTTTTTCTCATTATGAGTGACTCTGTTATACATGCTAAGTAGGTGAATGGAACTGTATTATTCTAAGCTTCTGCTGGATAGCACTTGAAATTATCTACATATGCAATTAATATTTAAAATATTTCCCCCCTATGCAATTATTGTACATGTATTTCTTTAGAAAAGCAATAGGGATGATAAGGTTTTTTTAATGGAAACTGGTGAAATTTGTAATATAACATTTATAGCAAATATATTATTATTGGCCAAAAAAAAAGTGTGGTTCATTTTTATAACAAAATACATTGGCAGTAGAAATGAGCAAAGAACAAGTATTGTGCAGAAGCCTATATGGAGTGCTTGGAATGCTAAACTATCTGGAAGGAACCTGACTCATTTCAGGGAAATTATGTAGGTCACAACCAACCGCAAAATGAAGAAGGCAAAGAAAAAGCTGAGAGCCAATTTTTAAGTTTCTCATGTTAGATTTATAAGCAAATGACATCATTTAAGGATTTTATTGTAAGGGTTTACTGAGAAACAGCAAATGCATAAATCAGTCATAGAGATAAGAAAACTAAACTGAGAAATTTATTCTTTTAACAATATCCAATAAAGCTTTTTGATTCAGTAAGTCTAGGACAAGCCTTTTTATTTTCAATGCTAAATTTTAGGAAGTACCATTTCATATATGAGAAAGGTTTGTAATTTAATACTAGAAATACACTGTGGTATCTGAAATTTGTTTATATACACTTAAACCTAGTTTAAATATTCAGGAAAAGGGTACATTTCTTTTTTAAGATCAATCATATTTTACTTATTTTTTTATTAAATCATAGCAGTGTACATTAATACTATCATGGGGTACAGTGTACTGTTTCTGTATACAATTTGAAATACTTTCATCCAACTGGTTAACATAGCCTTCATGTCTTTTTCTTAGTTATTGTGTTAAGACATTTATATTCTATAATTACAGAAATTCACATATACTCTTACAGAATGAACCATAGGCGTGATCCCACCCTCCTCCATCCCCTCCCCTCCCTCTCCCCATATTCCTGGGCTAAAATTGGGTTATAGCTTTCAGTTTCATAGTAGGGCTGAGTACATTGGATAACATTCTTGGGATACTTTGCTAAGAAGAATATTTTCTAGCTCCATCTATGTAAACATGAAGGAGGTAAAGTCTCCATCTTTCTTAATGGCTGTACAGTATTCCATGGTGTACATATACCACAATTTATTGATCCATTCATGGATTGATGGGCTCTTGGGCTTCTTCCATGACCTAGCAATTATGAATTGGGCTGCAATGAACATTCTGATACAAATATCTTTATTGTAGTGTGATTTTTGGTCCAGTCATCCTAAATTAACATTGTTATTACTAAAAGAAGTCCTGAATATAAAAAATGTTAAATACTAATTACTTGAACAAAGTTCACTTAAGAACTAGTGTCAAGATTCATATGTATAGGCCAGGCATGGTGACTCATGCCTGTAATCCTAGCACTCTGGGAGGCCAAGGCAAGTAGATTACTTGGCTCCAGAGTTTGAGACCAGCCTGAGCCAAAAAGAGACCCTGTCTCTACTAAAAATAGAAAAACTATCCAGGTGTTGTGGTGAGTGCCTGTGGTTTCGGCCTACTTAGGAGGATGAGACAAGAGGATCACTTGAGCCCATGAGTTCCAGGTCACTGTCAGCTATGATGTCACAGCATTCAACCCAGAGTGACCGAGCAAGACTCTGTCTCAAAATAAAAACAATCAAATGTATAAATGTATGAATTTTAATTGGTCTCACTCCTGGCCCTATATATCAGTTGATAAATGAAAATAGTTAACAGAGATTCCCAATTCTGTATATAAAAGAATAGAGCACAGAGAGAGTCTTAAACAAATTTTATTCTTTATTCAATAACCAACCAATAGAAGGTAGCATGACATATACATGCAAATGATCAATAAAGTTTATGAACTAAATAGCAACTCAACACTAGAGAGAAAGCAAAATGGTAATGTCAGCTGCAAACTTCTATCATGGAAACAGTGATTTAAGTGTATAGATATCTAGACACTTAAATCTAGCTCCATCCATGTAAACATGAAGGACATGTCAAATTATTACTGACTCTAGCTTAGTCATGACCACTGTTATAATACAAAATTATTTGCTGTCAATGCATTTAAAGGAAAGTGAATCATTGTACGTACAATCATGCAGCTCATGCCATGTCATAAGTTTTGGTGGATTGCTAAGGAATCCATTTAAGGTTTTCCTGATTACTATATGCTGGGGAAAAATGAACAATCTAGCCTTACCTAGTGTTCCATATCTCAAAAAATGGAATTACTATTGATCAATTCGGTACCAAAGATCTTCTGGTGATACTCTTCTTTTATTTCATACTTCATACCAAATGCATCATTGAGTCCAGCCAATTTTATCTGTTCTATGTCTCCCACATCCACTCAGTTGTTCTAGGTAATATAGAACACCTACTTTATATGCATGGGGAGAAATAGGATATAAACTTGCTATTAAGTGCAGACTGCATGTATGTATATACTTATATTGTGCAAATCCTTTCAATAGCCAAGTATAAATATCAATTTTTGATGCATTGAATTGAGATTAATGCAGAAGGTTTCCTGAATACATGCAGTCCCTAAGTTACACACTGACATGACTCACACTTATGAATGGAGGCTGTTGCAGGTACGTTGTAGGTAAGTTGGAATATGTTCCAATTTACATATAAATTCAAGTTGACAGCAAGACTACAGAACCTATCTTGTTATAAACCAGGGATGTCCTGTACTGATAATTCTTCCAAACTAATCTCAGAGTTATCCTCCCTTTACTCCATGTCATCCTACAATCAAGTCCCCAGGAAGACAGGAAATCAACAGGACTAACTGTGGTTATGAGGTCCCCTTCTGATGACCCACACACCTGAACTCACAGTGAAAGAACATACAGGTTCAAAAGTCTGTCAAAAGTATCCACCAAACACTGTTTAAAAATTGCAATATTTTGCATTTTCCCGCAAAAGGCAGAGAGAAAGTTAAATTTTCTGCTTTGACATCAGTTTTATGGATTAGTACTTAATGAATCGTTATTTTTATATTCAACTAATTATTTCTCCTTTATTGGCTGTTACCATCTCTGTGACTTTTATTTCTGATTCATTTCCTCTAAATCTCTCTGGATTTTTACTTCTTGGTCTCTTCTACGTATTTTGTTTTTGGTTTAAATCTCCCTTTATTACTTTTTTTCTTAGGGCTCTGGATACAATCCATCTCTATCATTCTGTTAGATTCAGTTTGACTTGTTGCTCTTGTATCATCCTATTTTAACTCTCTAGTCTCTTAGAGAAGGATAAAAATCTTGATCAGGTTCCCTTTATATAGACAGAAAACTTCTTACCTCATAGACTAATTTATTCTCCCCTTGCTTCCAAGAAGACTAAGTAATGCTCTTAATTACTGAGAACCCTATAGAGAAAAAGTTGAGTTCACATAAAACAATAGGATAATACCTCTGTGTACACTGCACACCCCAATCATCACAGCCAAGGAGAGAGGATTGCTTAGCAAGACTCTGTTTTGTCAAATTTCATGTAAGGTAGATACACATTTGGGAGACGAGTAGGTGAGACTTAATAATAGGCTGTTGAAAAGGAGTCAACTGACTCTCAAAAATCAGGGTGAGGAAGAGGGATGGGAATATGATTACAGAGTTCTGGGAGAAAGCATAGAGGTGGCAGCTGCCACAAGAAATGAATACTTGAGCAATTTCCCATTTTGCACGATCACCAGTAAAAAAGAGAAGTAGGATACTAGGGAGATACCTGAAGCTGAGAGGGCTGATGCCAGTAGCAAGGTTAAAAAGGTCACCTCAGGGCTAAAATGCCCAAGAAGGGGAAGCCCCACTGCCGCCAAGATCCTGTCCTTGTTAGAGGAATTGGCAGAGATCTGCTCCATATTCCAGAAAGGCTTTGTACAGAGAAAGTACTCACTACTAAATCCAAAACTGAAAATAAAAAGAAGGAAAGAGTCTTGCTACTGTCATGAAACCTGTTGAGAAAGACAAAAGTTGTTGTGCCTAGTGATTAAACTTCAAGAAATGCCTAGATGTTACCCTACTGAAGATATTGCTCAAAAGCTGTTGAGCCCCTGAGGGGAAAGAAAAGTCACCCTTCAATCAGCATGGGAGAAACCTTCTTCAAGCTAGCCTCTCTCTTGGGACCACAATAATTGTTTTCACTGTTGCCACAAAAAGTGAGTTGCCTGAAGCAGCTGAACAACGGCTTGCTGCTTTTGGCTGGACCACTAGGTTCTCTGCATAGAATACATCAGAAATTTGTCATTGCTACCTCCACAAAAATTTATATCAGCAATGTGAAAATCCCAAGATATTTCACTGATGCTTACTTCAAGATGCATCTGATGAAGCCCAGAAACCAAGAAGGCAAGATCTTCTACACACACAAAGAGAAAACCGAGATTACAATAAGAGAAAGTTTGATCATAAAAATACAGAGTCACGATTTTTTTTCTTCCTTCCTTCCTTTTTACTTCCTTCTTTCCTTCCTTTCCTCCCTTTTTTAAGATTGAGACAGAATCTCGCTCTGTTGCCCAGGCTAGAGTGCTATGGCATCAGCCTAGCTCACAGCAACCTCAAACTGCTGGGTTCAAGCAATCCTCTGGCCTCAGCTTCCTGAGTACCAGTGACTAAAAGTGTCCACCACAATGCCCAGTTAATATTTTGTGTCTTAGTAGATATGGAAGTCTAGCTCTTGCTCAGGCTTATTTTGAACTCATGAGCTCAAAAGTTCTGCTTGCCTCTGCCTCCCAGAGTGATACAATTATAGACAGGCATGAGCCAACACAGCCAGTGAAGATTCACAAAATTGGGGCAAAAATCAAAGCTGTTCCTCAGTTCCAGGGCTACCTGCAATCTGTGTTTGCCTTGACCAATAGAGTTTATCCTCCCAACTTGTCATGAATTTATTTATAATACCTGATACGTTAATAAAAGGTAGAAAGAAATTGACACCTGGGAAAGACAAAATCATTTAACATGATTATAGGAAATGCATTAGTGTGTTGTATAAGGTAATCGCCCATCTTTCTGTAAGGCTCTACAAGTTATTAATATATCCATTAATCAGCACACACATACAGGCATATATTATGTGACAGGTTTTACCAGTTTTCTAAGTGGGAACTAATCGGGTATATAGCATTCGATGTTCCATCTCTTTTCTACCAGCACATAAGCTGCATGATACAATGAGCACGGTGCCAGCGTTCATTAATTGAACACATATTAACTGAGTGTCTACTACACAGAGTTTGTTATATTTTGGTGCTTAGAATACACCACTGAATAGAACAGACAAAAGTCATTATCCTTGCAGAGTGTATGTTTCAGCTAAGGAAGAAAGGCATGGACAATATAAGTAATAAAATCATCAGTATGGAAATTCCAGCAGTTCTCAACCTGTGGCTGGTGACCCCTGTGAACTGTATTAAAGGTTCGTGGCATTAGGAAGGTTGAGAACCACTGGCTTAGATGGTTCTAAAGGGGTAGAAAAAAGGAGTCAGGGAGAGGCAGGCTAAGAAAAACCGTCATGAGAGGAGGAGACGGGATCAGTATTAAATCGGTCCTCAGCACTGCCCTCACGGAGGTGGCTTCTGACACACATCGTGGAGGCGGTATGGGAGCAGGTGCCCCAGATGGCTGGGAGCAGAGGTTTATACCTGAGGAAAGTCAGTGCTGAGGTGAGAGTGAGACTGACAGGGGAGTAAAACGTGGAGGACAGCATGGCGGCTGGATTAGAATGAAGGAGGAAAGATTAGCATGAGAAGAAGTGAAAGAAGTGAAGGGGAGGCCTGAGCACAGTTTGCGTGGTACCCTCTGGGGCCTCTGAAGAACAGCGGCATCCACCTGGGCAGAAATGCTCAGCCAGGGCAGGTTTTTCAATAGAGTCGTGCGACCTGCCTTCCATTTCCAAACCTGCCTTCATTAACTAAATCATTGCCAATCATCATGATTGGCTAAGGAGATACCGCTCCAAAAAATGACTGCAGGAGACCTAAGTATACCCCCCTCCCCCCCAGATATACTTCTTTGGCAAATTCTAGGCTGGTTATTCAGACAAAGAGTGGCTGTGAAAAGCCGTCCTTTTGCAAAAGCCATCAGCATCTTTAAAGGAGATGGACACTATTAAAGGATCTGTACCAAGAAGAGGACTGCTCAGAGACCATTTTTATTTTTACCCGTGAGAACTTTTATCTGCATAATAAGAAAATTTTTAATCACCAGACATTTTCTCACCTCATTCTCCTGTACCATGTCATCAACGCTCTCCAGATCCCCACCTCCCTATTCCTTTCTGCTTCTCAGGATCCTATCTGAGCTTAACTAATACGGCCTTTCTTTTACTTTTACATATTTGGAGAACTCCTGTGTGTGTGTTTGTGTGTTATAATCAAATACTTTTATTCCTGTAAATACCTGTTATGTTGATTTAGTTAACAATCTCGTCAAAGAACACAGAAGGGGGAGCAAAACAATTTTCTCTCCCCTGAAGTAATAAAGTGCCAAAGAAGTCCCAAATCATTTGCTAAATTTTCACACTGCTGTGTAAATGTACACTATCTTAATCAAAGCAAATGAAACAATATGCTCAAATTTATATGCACTTGGCTTGCGAGATCAGCACACTAAGAATCAGGCACATTGGGTGTTTAGCCCTTGCCTAACTTCTAAATAGTTCTTGAGGTGATCAAATCCTTTCATTTATGTAGGACTGGAACTTTCAATTTTAAAATGAGAATGAGGCCTAGATGTCTCCCTAGGACACCTTCCTCTCACACAGTACTCCACACAGACTCCAAGCTCCATGAGGTCTTTGGTACAGTGAGACTTTGTCACTGTGTGTGCCGAGATGTGCTCATCGCCTATCAGTTTGCACGCACAGTGGTGCGCAGCACAGGGCCCTGTTGGTCAATGATGGACCACACATACCACAGTGGTCTCCCAAACGTGAGGTGCTCCTGAAAACTTTCTATCACCTAGTGAGGTTCAAGCACAGCACATTACTTCTGTGTTTATGGCGATGCTGGTATGAATAATGCTACTGCACTGTCAGTTATAAAAATCTAGGACCTACAATTATGTACAGTACATAAAACTTGATAATGAATGTAAACAACTATGTTAGTGGGTTACTGTACTTTTTAATCCTTATTGTAGAATGTACTCCTTCTACTTGTTACAAAGGTAACTATAAAACAGCCCCAGACAGGTCCTTCAGGATACATTCTAGAAGACAGCCTCGATATCACAGGAGACGAGATACCCGTGCTTCTTAGTGTCCCTGAACACCTTCCAGTGGGGCCCGGGGTAGGGGTGGAAGATGGTGATGTGGATGACCCTGACCCTGTGTGGGCCTAGGCTCAGGTGTGTGGCTGTGTCTTACTTTTTAACAAATTTAAAAAGTCAACAAAAATTTAAAAAATTTAAAGTATAAAAATGCTTAGAGAATAAGGATATAAAGTATGTTTTTGTACTGCTGTATGACATGTTTGTAGTCTATGATGTTTTCTTATAAAAGATCAGAAAGTTTAAACAATTAAAATTTTTATAAAGTAAAATAATTATAGTAATCTAATATTAATTTATTATTGAAGAAAGAAAAACATTTTTTATGAATTAGTGTAGCCTAAACATAAAGTGTTTATAAAGTCTATGGTAGTATGTAATAATATCCTAGGGCTTCACATTCTCTCATCACCGACTCACTGATTCAGCCACAGCAACTGACTGCCAGTTCTTTGAGTTCTATTGTAAGTGCTTTATTTCAGGTGTGTCTTTTTTTTATCTTTTATGCCTTATTTCTTGCTACACTAATACTTACCACTGCATTATAATCATCTATGGCATTCAGTACAGTAACCTACTGTGTAGGTTTGGAACCCATGAGTAGTAGGCTACAATCTAGGTTTGCATAAGTACATGCCATGATGTTTATCCAACAATAAAATCATCTATCAGTGGATTTCTCAGAAAGTGTCATCATTAAGCATTAGTCAATAATCTTGGTCAAGTGTACTATAGGTTTGACCATTTAATTAATATTTATAAGTGAATATGTATTGATAAATATATTTCTTTATGTTTTTATAGTTGTTATAATTATTATCCATTGAGAAATATAGTTTCTTTAATAAAACCTTTAAAGTAGGTTTTCATTCAGTAGCAAATTCATTTTTGCTAATGCACACAGTTCTGATCTCCAATTATTTTATAAGCTATATTAATATCACATTTAATTAATCACTACACTTGAAGGGAGAAACTACAGAAAATATACACAGTTGGCTTGGTGCCTGTAGTCCAGTGGTTAGGGCACCAGCCACATACACCAAGGCCAGTTGGTTCAAGCTCAGCCTGGGCCTACTAAACAATGACAACTGCAATAAGAAAATAACTGGGTGTTGTGGTGGGTGCCTCACTCCCAACCACTTGGGAAGCTGAGGCAAGGGAGTTGCTTAAGACCAAGAGTTTGAGGTTGCTATGAGCTGTGATGCCATGGTACTCTACCGAGAGTGACAAAGTAAAACTCTGTCTCCAAAAAAAAAAAAATTAGCTGGGCTGTGTAGCAGGCTCCTCTAGTCCAAGCTACTTGGGAGGCTGAGGCAAGAGAATTGCCTAAACCCAAGAGCTGGAGATTGTTATGAGCTGTGATGCCACCGCACTCTATCGAGGGTGACAAAGCAAAACTCTGTCTCTTAAAAAAAAAAAAAAAAAGAAAGAAAGAAAAAAGAAAAGAAAATATAAACAGTTTTTATTTTCTTATTGTTCTTCTGTCTGTGGTACCATGTATGTATGCCCATGAGAAATAATTGCCCTTTGACAGAAATGGAAATAGTGGGTGAAGAAAAATTCTCCATGTCCTTCTGAAACTACACGTATACAAGCATGCATCTGCATTCAAGTTTGCATTCAAGCAAACTGCTGGTTTGCTTAGAATAATTTTAGCAAACAACAATTATCCGACATGCAACACAGATATCTTGAAATTTTATTATTTCTATTACAATCATCTCCCTGCATCTGTAGATTCTAAGTCAGCAGATTTAAATAACTTTGGATTAAAAATACTTGGGAAAAAAACAATCCAACAACAGTAAAATAATAAAAATAATACAAATACAAAACATTGTGTAACAACTACTTACATAGCATTTGCAACATATTAGGTGTTACAGTTTACCCAGAGATCATATAGCTTATCTGGGAGAATGTGTGTGGTTATATGCAAACATTATACTATTCTATATAAGGGAATCTTGATGACCGTGGCTGCTCCTGGAACCAATCGCCCTGGAGTACTGAGGGACTGCATGGCTGCAATTAACCACAAAGTCACGTCATGAGTTTGTGAGATAAAGTTATAGCATCTTCAATAAAATTTGCATCTTATTCATGTATTCTTTCCAGTTTTGTAAGATTTATACAGTGAAGTATCAACCAGAAGAAGAATTTAAAAAACCCTAACACTTTAGCTCTTAACAAAAGCATTAAACTATAGGGTCTCTTCAGCTTCTTTGGACAGTAAATAAATGCGTAAGATTCAGTGCTTTTTGAGAGGTGTTATCAGTCAGGACTTTAAAGTATCAATTAATATTAGGTATATGTGTTATTTCTACTGTATAGTTTAAAAATCTCTTTATATTGGACGGTCCCTGAAGCTCGAAGGAGTAGGAAGCTGGCTCCATATGCCGGAGGTGGTGGGTTCAAACCCAGCCCCAGTCAAAAACTGCACAAAACAAAACAAAACTCTTTATATTTATTGTTGTTTTTGCTTCATTACTTGTGACATAGCAGCAACTCAGAGCTTATTAAATAATCTCTGCTTTGTTTGCTTTTAGAGGTTATAACCCTTCTGGGGAAATCCGTTGCAAAGGCATCATCACACTTGGATGTGGTAGCCGACAAGACACACTGACTATGATTCAAAGCTCAGGTTTTTCTCTCAATTTGAATAAAACAATTTCTAATTTACAGCTGAAAACATGAAGAAATAAATGATTTAAGATAATGTATTCAAATATATAAACTTGCTAAGTTTGGAGTCAGTACATAAACCATTAACTTCTTATTTAAACTTGTGGGTCTTGCCTACACTTGAAAGACACAGTCTTAGATGCTGAAAAGATGCCAGGACATGCATGAATAAGATGCATAGCCATGTCTCTGGGACTTAAAAACTAATGAGAAAATTTATGTCAGTGATCTAGAAACAGATCATATTTTGTCAGTATAAATAACAATAGTAAAAGGAGTAGTAATAATAATTTGAGTGAATTGGACTTGTGGAAAGGATTAAACGTTAATTAGCATAAAGTTAACAAGTGTGAAATGGCAACATGCTTACAGAGTAAAAACGTGAGAATATGTTTGGTGGAATAAATCGTGTGGTTAGCAACTATTCTCTTACAGAGCCAGACAGTAATATTTTAGACTTTTTGGTGAAGAGGCAAAATTGAAGATATTATGTAAGATATTTATAATACCAATAAAATGTAACCACTTAAAACTATAAAACCTATTCTTACTTTGCCAGCCATACAGAAGCAGGCATTAAGTCAGCTTCAGGCTCTTGGACAGGAAGTCATATATACATAAGAGGGTGTTCATCTGATATCAGGCACATTTCCATTCCATTAGTTGGGGCTTTGACCTCTGCATTTTAAGTAAGAGAATCAGAGGACTACATTTATCATATTGTTTTGTTCTCAAATTGATATTTCTAATTTCTTCTGCTTTAATCTGTTGGATTTGGCTAGCCTTTATCTCCACTTGGAAAAAAAGAAATACCCTTTAGAAGTGTCTGTTTCTGGCACATGGTAAATCCTTCAGAAGGATTAGCTGTTTTGTTTTTTTTTTCCTTTTTTTGAGACAGAATCTCAGTCTGGCACCCTGAGTGGAGTGCAACGGCGTCATACCTCAGAGGACCCTCAAGATCTTGGGCCTCAAGTAATAGTTTTGCCTCGGTTTTTCTATTTTTAGTAGAAACAGGGTTTCATTCTTACTTAGGCTGGTCTGGAATTCCTGAGCTCAAGCAACCCACCCACCTCTGTCTCCCAAAGTGCTAGGATTACAGGTGTAAGCCACTGCACCCGACCAGAAAGATTACCAATTACTCTCCGTCTCCATCCATATTAATACAAAAGATGTAAAGCCCCCATCTTTTTATGACTCAATATTAACATGAAGTCAGTAGGCGAAGAAATACACACACACAAAATAAAATCTGGGAATGAGGAGGGGGGATTGGTGTGCTCTCACCAAAAGGGCACAACATAAGGGTATATGAGATGCCTCCTGGGTGGAGGCAAAAACAAAAAAAGGAACCCCCCCAAAAAAAGCAAAACAAGGAAACCAAACAACCGGAACCCCCAAATAACCGAAAAAAAAAAAAAAGATCAGCTATCATTATTATTATTGTTAGTCACTGTATTAGTTAATTTCCCTGTGGGGGAACTGCTGTGAGAGATTGTTTTTAGCAGTAAGTATTAGGAAGAGCTTTGTCTCCTTGAAGTAAATGCTGGTTTCATGAGCATGTGACCTGTGACGTATCAAGGGATTCCACAGTGAGAAGGGCTCTGCTCTTGACTTGCTATTTTGCTCTTGCTGTCTGGAAATTGTAAATATTTTCTGAGAAAAGGGACTTGCATTCTTATTTGCCCTGGGCCCTGAAAATCATGTTTCCAGTTCTGGGTGAGCCATCATGGACCAGGTGCTTCCTTAAGTTGATCATTTTCCCATTTTTTCGTTGCTTACTATGAGACTCAGAGTGAAATTTGTAGATTTGTAGCACATATTATAAATTAGGAATCTATGAGCATTATCTGTAAAAAAAAAAAAAAAAACTTTCCTCTTTGATGTTATTTTTTTTCCTTTTTAATGTATAATTTCCATAACCTTGACCTTTTCTCTTTTAAATTTCACTTTCTTTGCATGCCTTTTGGTATACCACTGCCAATTGCATGTTGGAGTGGGTAGTAAATTTTTATAAATGAGAATAAATTTAACATCGATGAATAAATGATAACATTTATGCAGCAGTCATCTGGGGGAAACTAAAGCTCATTTAAATGCAGCCAGGTACTGCCTGACAACTTCGAGTCATATATAATGGTGGTTTTACAAGATTATAATACTGTATTTTTACTGTACCTTTCCTATATTCAGACAAACAGATACGTACCCTTGTATCACTGTTGCCTACAGTATCAGCACAGTCATATGCTGAATAAATTTGTCACTTGTATGTGGGGAAGCTATAGCCATAAGGAACATTGTGGCCTTCCTGGTCTTTAAGTGCAGTATTTTTACTGAATCCAAATTTTATGGAACAAATCCTTTTATTAAAAGGGGTGCATCAGAGAAAGATGAAGCTTTTCCTGTCACCTTTGGTTCTTGAAATCAGAAGGCCACAGGTTTCCCACCCCTACCAGGTGGGGGCACTACAGCATATAGCCCAGAAGTAGAAGGTGCCGCTGTGGCCAGGTTAGCATGAATCCTCACAGTAAAGGAGTATTTACCTTAGTTCTTATTGCCAAATACAAATTGAACTGCCTTGAAAAAAAAGAGTTATAAATCACATAAAGGACAAGAGAGACTTCATCTTTAAAAAGAGTCTGAAGAGACAAAACAATCATTATAACCAGACAGATACACAACACAGATTTCAGAATTGTCAGACAACAAATTTAAAATAACTGTGATCGAAACATGAAGGGTTCTAATGGAAACAATAGAAAACATGCTAGAAAAGATGGGCAAAATCAGCAGAGATAGAAATTACAAAAAGGAATCAAAAGGAAATACTAGAATGAAAAGTACTGTACAGCATTGAAGAATGGCTTTACTGGCTCCTTGATAGGGTTGGCCCAGTCTAGAAGGATAATCAGTGGGCTTAAAGACAGAAACCTCCAATAGGGCAATAGCAACTTCCCAAACTAAAATGCTAAGAAAAAAAAAAAAAACCCTTAGAATATGGAAACACTGTAAAATAATATAAAAAAGTATACTCTAACTATAATCGGGATATCAAAATTAGAAGAGAGTACAAACAAGAAAAAATATTTGAAATAATAGTGACTAAGAGCTTTCCAAAATTAATCACAGACACCAAGCAACAGTTTAAATTAACTCAAAAAAAAAAAAAAA
>NW_003852404.1:9297718-9308278 GCF_000181295.1 Otolemur garnettii
TTTTATATCCGGTAAAATTATTCTTCAAAGATGAGTGATAAAGAAAGATTTTACCAAACAAAAACTGAGGAAATCTATCACCAGCAGATCTGTCCCTCAATAAATCTTTAAAAAATATTCTTCAGGCAGAAGGAAAATTGTATACATCAGGCAACTATATCTCCATAAAGAAGAGAAGGATGTTAAAGAAGGAATAAATGAAGATATACTGAATACATTTATACTTAATGGATATGAAAGATAACTTTAAAGCAATAATGGTAATAATATATTGGGTGTTTATAGCATATTGTAAGGGGCAGGAATGACAGATATGTCACAATGGATGAGATGGGGTAATTACAAATAAAATAGCCAGAAAGGATAGACTCTAAGAAACTCAGCAGATGCCTGGAAGTCTGACTAGTACCAAACTTCACACACACACATATGTTTTTTCCCTTTATATATACACATATAAGAGTTTATTATATAAATTAGGCACATGGGAGATTAACAACAATAACTCATAATAAAATTGAACACTTATAAAAATACTGAGAAGGTGTACAATTTAAATCTTACTGTATATTTCCAGAATTTTCCATTTAATATCTTTAGGTCACAGATTGCGGTGGGTCACTGAACCCACGGAAAACAAGACTTTTGATAGCGGGGTTACTGTACTCTCTTACAAAGCACATGCACCACAAGTTGAAGGTGGACTCAAATTAGTTTAAAATGTATGTTGTAAATTCTAGAACAACCACTACTATAACCTTTAAAGAATATAATCAATATGCTAAAAAAGATAATAAAGTGATACAATATGTAATGCCTAATTAGAACCAGAGAAGGCAGAAAAAGGGAGGCAATGAATTATAGAATAAATGCAAAAAATAAAATCACTTGCATACATGGTAGATATTAATCCAATATATTAATTGTCACTTTAAGCATAAATAGTGTAACTATGTCAGTGAAAAGACAGAGTTTGTCAGAATGGGTAAACAAACCAAATGTAACTACAGATTGTCTATCAGAAACCTGAAAACTACATTATGAATAGCATAAAGAAAGAAGTTATGGGTTGGGAGATAATATTTGTATTACATATATCTGATAAATAACTTGTATCCAAAATAGGCAAGGAACCCTTAGAAATCAAGATTAAATCAAAATATGAACTTATATTGGATAAACTAAATGAACAATCACCTAATTAAAAAACATATACAGATAGTTCATAAGCAAATGAAGTATTATATGCTGGAGAATTTGTTTCATATTAAAACATGAATCAGGTACCACTATATAACTGTTAGAATAGTCAACAGACCTCCAACCTCTAAAAATATATCTGAGAATACGAACTGCAGGAAAAAGTACCGAGCAACTGAAAGTCACTTGATGATGGAAATGAAAATGGTACAGCCATATGAAGACAATTTGGCAGTGTCTTACAAAGTTAAGTTTACATAAGGCTTTTCTCATAATCACCAGAAACTGTAAGCAACCAGGATGTCCTACAATAAGGGAATGGATAAACAAATTGTAATCTATCCATACAATGACATACAATTCAGTAATAAAAGGGAATGAGCTAGCAAGCCATGCAAAGATCTGGGTGAATATTAAATGCATAGTGCCCATAAGTAAAGCAGTCCAGTCCAAAAATGTGAAAATACAGTGTGATTACATCCATATGCTATTCTGGAAAGGGCAAAGCTATAGAGATGGTAAACATGTCAGTGATCGCCAGGGGTTCAAGTAGGGGTTTGTGATAAGGGCAAGCATGGTGAGGAGGTCAAAGGGGATATTTTTAGAGTGCTAAAATTATTCTATGTCATGTCAAAATGTTGGATACATGCCCTATGAGTTTGTTAAGACACAGTGAACACCCCAGAACAAAAAGAAAACCTAATGTACATAATTTTAAAAAGTCATTTAGGAAGTCAGGAAATCTGAAGATGGAATATAGGCTGTGACTCAAAAATCAACAATAAACATCTAGGGCCAGGTGAGGCAGCTAACACCCGTAAACATAACACTTTGGTGAGATGGTGGTAGAGGATCCTTTAAGCTCACGAATTAGAGACAAGCCTGAGAAAGAGTGAGACACCATCTCTATCAGAAATAGGAAAATTAGCTGGGTGTTGTGGCAGATGTCTGTAGTCCCAGCTACTGGGGGAGTCTGAGGCAGGAGTTTTCCTTGAATCCAGGAGTTGGATGTTGCTGTGAGCTAGGTTAATACTGTGACACTCTAGCTTGGGCAACAGAGTGAGACTTTCTCTCTCCCCAAATGTGTTACAAATGTATGAAGCAAACTTGCTCCAGGGAGTGAGGAATAACTATACTGGCCTAATTAACTTTGGAAATAAATGGAAAGATGTCTGTAACAGTAAAGGCAAAAGACACCGTACCTCAGCACTACATTCTTGTTGAAAAAAGTTGTTTCCACAGGGGTACAGATTAACAATTCTCATACCACTGTATAAGAAGAATGGATTTGTTAGTTTCATGATTTAGTTGGATTTGTGTTTTGTACCTCCCTGACTTTTATTTTTGTTATTTTTTTGAGACAGAATCTCACTGTCATCCTGGGTAGAGTGCTATGGAATCACAGCTCACAGCAACTTCAAATGCCTGAGCCCAGGTGATCCTCTTACCTCAGCTTCCTGAGTATCTGGGTCTACAGGTGCCCATCATGACACCTGGCTAGTTTTTCTATTTTCAGTAGAGTTGGGGATCTCACACTGACTCAGGTTGGTCTCCAACTCTTGAGCTCCAGCAATCTACTCAGCTTGGCCTCCCAGACTATTGGATTACAGTCTTGAGCCATTGTGCTGGTCCATAATGGATTCAAACAAGCATGTAAATGGTTAATAGATAATGGGAGGGAGTTTGAGGATATTACCTTAACAAGGAGATGCAGCTGTCATGTTTATTTAAGTGGTTTAGAGGTAGGTACATTAATATGAACTTACATTTTACTTAATACAGGTACTTATCATGACATACAAAAGTGTGTGTGTGTGTGTGTGTGTGTGTTTATACATGGGTTAGTATACACACATAAATTTCCTTGCCCTGTGAATAGAGACGGTGTAGAAGCATCAACAACCCCAGTGATGATAAGCATACTTAGCACACAGACCTTGTTTCCTAATACCATTTTCCAATGGGACCAAGACTTTTCTGGAGAATGGTTGGTTCTAAGAGTGTCACTAAACACACAGATGATGAGATTTTGAAAGACAAAATCAAACAAAAAACCCACTACAATAAAAGTGTCAAAGAAGTTCTGGTGACACAGGAGTCAACTGAAATAGTCTTCAATAGTCAATGCTGGAACAATCTGAACAAAAAAATAAGTAAAGTTGAATGAAAACCAAAATTAAAAAAATGTATTTGTGAGTCTATCCTGATAAACATAATAAATTAATAGAAGACAAATCTAGCAGGCAGAAAAATTCCAAATAATTTACACAAAGAATAATTTCATAGAGAAGAGTGTCTATACTATGAGTATAGACAGTGTAGAAGAGTGTCTCCAATATGAGATTGGACAATTTATTTTGAGAACTCATTCTAAAAAAATTGCTACATACTTCATTGCTGAGTATCACTACAGTCACCTGTGAAGTACTCCCCTGGACCATCTGCTGACCATAGGGATATTCAGCAATGAAGTATGTATCAATTTTTCTAGGATAAGTTCATGAACTTAATTGTCCAACCTTGTAGAATGGGGGAAAATACTTTTATGCTGGAGAGACATGACAGCTGATCAAGATTAACATCAGCAATGACGTATATTAGATGCTCTTACACACACGAAAACCATCATGTGAGGTGATGGATATGTTAATTTGCTTGACGATCATAATCATTTCACTATGAATACATGTCTGTATGTCAGAACATCATGTTGTACTCCTTAAATATAGACAATAAATAGCAGTGATAAATTATGTTTATATTTCTTTACTGTACATGTAATGTGATGAGAATTGCACTTTACTTTGTGGTCTTCCTTTTAAAAATCAGTAACACATGTTTTATGATGAGAAAAGCAGTAGACAAAACCTCATTAAGGGACATTCTACAAGGGACCTGACTGGTATTCCTCAAAACTGCCAAAGTTATCATAAACAGAAAAAGGTCTCAGAAACAGTCACAGCCCACATTAGCCCACATTTCTCAATAGTCAGATGCATGAGGAAGGTTGCAGCTCCAAACTGTGCCCATATACATAACTTTTATATGTACAGATCAAATATCTGTATAATACCTGGCATGTATGGTTCAGTTAGGGCTCTAATTGGAACATACATGTCAAATGTGTGTACTATCTGGATACATGTGCTTCTGTGTGTGTGTGTTCATATTTTCTAACTAACCAAGATAATTCAACTTCATTTGGATCTAAAATTGGTCAGCATGCATCTGAGGCAAAGTAACAAATTTTAAAGTCATGACTTATTAAAGTCTTCTCCTAAATGACAATTTTGTCTTTTTCATCTCTGCCAACTTTTGCTTTGTACACTTTAAGAGTACTATTAGGTGAGCACACAAATGATCTGACTGTTGGATCTATTACGAGATCATTGATGACTATGGCAAGAGGTTTTGATAGACTGGTAGAGACAAGAACTTGACAAGAGAAGATTAAACAAAGTACAAGGAGGGAAAAAGGGATAATATATGAAAATGATCTTTCAAGAAGTTTTGATACATAGGAAAAGAAAGAAGTGTGGTGGCTGAAAGGGGAAATAAGGTCAAAAGAAAAAGAAAGTGGAAACAATATAAAACTTGTCATTTTAATAAGATAAGAAATAATTCTTGCATGTTTGCTCTATGCCAAATTACAAGAAGTGCCAAAGGAAAATAAATCTTTCCTGGCTTTGCCCTACAGCTGCAACATATTTTCGGGAACTATTGTTATCACAGACTGCCGGGGACCAGAATGAGAAGAAATGTGGAGGAGAAAATACTGGCATGAAATATGTTGACTTAGACGCTCACTTGCCCATTTGGCACAAGTTCTATTTGCCACGCTCTTCCACAAGACTTTTCTATTTAATTTCTTGAACTGCTGTGTTAGGAATTGTGGTTTCCAGTTGTTTTACTGCATATTAGCTCCCTCACTCTATTCTCTCAACTGTTGTGCAAAGATACTTTAAAAAGCTTATACATTAGTTAGAAATGTAAATCTTAAAGGACACTCTCATCTCACGATATAACCAGGTGGTAACAGGCTTCCTTGTCTCTGAACACATATTTATATCAAGAGAATCACTAAGCGAGTTAGGCACTTCTTTGTCTATACAGAGATAAGAAACATGCTTGTCTAGAAATGCTTGCCTTTTCATAATCCTTAGCTAGTAGATTGATCTATCCATTGCACAGTTTCCTTATTCTCATATGTCATTCCCCCCAAGAAACTGTCTAACAATTTCCCCCTTTTCCTTAGCCTCATTAATATTCCTAGATCAGAGGTGAGGAACGTACACTCTTAAGGCCACATGTGAACTTTTAGGTCCTTAAGTGAGGACTTTCGACTGAACCCAAATTTTTACAGAACAAATCCTGTTTTTTTATTATGAATACATTCTGTTCATATTTCCATTTTATTTTTAAATTGCATATATTTAAAATGCCAAAGAATAAGTTTCAACAAAATAACCTTTCCAGACTGACTGGCATTATTAGAACATTAGTAAGCCATAAAGGGGTAAACTGATGGCTGCTATACTCATGATTTATTTCTAACTTGTGTTGACTAGTTGGCACCATTACCACATAAAGCTAATTGGTGAGAGTTTATGGGGGTCCAGTAGGCCTGTCTGTTATCAACTTTTGAAAACAGTGCCTTGTGTTTCTGTTTGATGTAGAATTTAGCTCCATGGTATTTTTAAATTCTGTCTTCATAACAGCTCATCATGTCAAAGAAGACCAAGGTAATGCTGAAAAAATTAAACAGACATTTGAATGAGGATAGGGAGTTGCATTATTACCTTGTTTCTGTGAAAGTTAAGATGAGTTGCTTGTTTTGTGATATTGCAATATTAACATTAAGGAAATTCTAAGCTCATCAATATTATAACACTCACAAGGACCACAAACATTTTAAATAAGAGGAAGAAGTATGAAGGTTGTATTGCAAAAATTAAGGCAAAGCAAAGACAATTTTTCAAGCAGCAGTAAGACCTGGAAAGAATACCATTGAAGCTACTTATAAAGTAGTTTATATACTTGGGAAAAAGAGAAGCCATTCAGTGATGCAAAAATTATGAAAGAATGTATTTTCCAAGTTGTGGGATTCTTAGACTCTGATAACATTTCAAAGTACAGTTATCTATTTTAAGGAGAATTATAACTGAACAGCAGCATAAATTAGTTTTAGAGTCAGCGTGGTATCTTTAACTGACCTTGAGTAACTATGGCCTGATAAAATTATTTTTCTTGTATGTGTAAAGATTACAACTGGCATTTTTTAGTCACTCATTTACTGGATTTTAACTCAATCAGAAAAGTAGAAATAATCAAAAGCAGTTGAATAATTATCTTCTAAGATTCTTTTTGTGATTTTCACTCATTGAAGTGAAGAATAGACATTAACTATAATGCCATGTTAAAATGTTCATAAGTGCTTAAAGAGATGTAGAAATACAACATAATCCCTATCAAAATCCCAGTGACACTTTTTTATAGAAATAGAAAAAAAATTCTAAAATTTCTATGGATCCACAAAAGAGCTCAACTAATCAAATCAATCTTGAGAAAAAAGAACAAAGCTGTAGGCATTACATTTTCTGATTTCAAAATATATTACAAAGCTACAGTGATTAAAAACAGTATGGCACTGGCATTAAAACAGACATATAAACAAATGAAATAAGATAAAGAACCCAGAAATACCCCCCCACATATACTATCATATATTGTCATGTATACTTAATCTTTGACAAAGATGCCAAGAGTACGAATGGGTAAAGGGTAGTATCTTTAACAAATGGTATTGGGAATGCTGGGTATCTACATGGAAAGCATGAACCTGGACTCTTATTTTGCAGTGTACACAAACATCAATTCCATGTAGATTCAGGACTAAAGCACTATGTATAAGAGGAGCTCTTGAGAATTACATTTGGTTAAGGTTTGGCAGACAGAAGATGCCTCTCCAATGTTGATTAGTGAATGAATGTATTAACAAATGAATGCAGTCCTTCTATCTCTGGGTAAAAATGGCAGGGAGTCCACTTCAGAAGAGGACTGGCTTACATGAAATGCTGGCAAAACGTCTTCTCTTGTTGCTTGTATTCAGAGAGTGCAGTTTGGAGAAAAACATCTGCTTGTTTAGTGCAGGAAAGCAAGGGTTTCTGTCCAGCCCTGAATGGGGAAACCATGTATCACTATCATCAGATATCTACTAAAACACTTGTATCAAGAAAAAAGTATTGATGAAGATGCAGAGAAATTGGAACACTTGTGCATTGT
Source organism: Otolemur garnettii (assembly GCF_000181295.1). Taxonomy (NCBI): domain Eukaryota; kingdom Metazoa; phylum Chordata; class Mammalia; order Primates; family Galagidae; genus Otolemur; species Otolemur garnettii. The sequence continues at coordinate 9,305,201 of NW_003852404.1, forward strand.
TGGTAGAAACATAAAATGGTGAGGCCATTATGAAAAATAGTGTGAAGGTTCCTCAAAAAACCTAAAAATATAATTACCACATATTTCAGCAATCCCACTTCTGGGTATATATAAAAAAGAACTGAAATCAGAAGTTTAGTTTGAAGAAATACTTGTACTCCCACATTCCATGTATCATTCACAATACTCAGACAACATACATGGAGGAAACAATCCTTGTTTAGTAAATGGTTCTGGAAAAATTGAGTAGCCAAATGTAGAAGACTAAAACAGGACTAACACTTCTCATCACTCACAAAAACTAATTCATCGTGAATAACAGACTTCAACATAAGGTGTGGAACCTTAAGAATCCTAGAAGAAAATATTGGGAAAACTCTCACAGACATTGGCCTAGGCAAAGAATTTATGAAGAAGACCTTTGAGGCAATCACATCATCAATAAAAATTAAGAAATGAGGCCTAATTAAAGTAAGAAGCTTCTACCAAGGAAAGAATCAATACAACAAATAGATAATCTACAGAATGGGGGAAAATATTTGGATGTTATACATCCAATAACGGCCAGATAACCAGAATCTACAGAAACCTCAAGCAAATCAGCAAGAAAAATGTGGAACAATCCCACAAAAATGAGGGGAAAGGACATGAACAGGTTTTCAAAAGAAGATAGACTAATGGCCAAAAAACACATGAAAAATGCTCACCTGTCTCTAATCAGCAGAAAATGCATATCAAAATCACCAAGTATCACTTAACTCCAGTGAGAATAGCTTTTATCAAAAAAAAAATCTTAAAACAACAGGTGTTGGTATGGATGTGGAGAGAAAGGAAGACTTACACACTCTGGGCAAGACTGAAAACTAGTAAAACCTCTATGGAAAATCTACTGAGATATCTTAAAGAACTAAAGGAGACCTACCATTTGACCTGGAAATCCCACTACTGGCTATATATATATGACGGAAAATACGTCATTTTATCAAAAAGACATGTGCACTCGAATGTTTATAGCAGCTCAATTCACAATTGCAGAGATGTGGAACCAACTCAAGTGCTCATTAATACATGAGTGGATTAATAAGATGTAGTATAGGTACACCGTGAAGTACTGCGCAGCCATACAGAAATGGTGAACTAATACCTTTTGCAATAACCTAGATGAAACTGGAGACCATTCTTCCAAGTGAAATTTTATAAGAATGGAAAAACAAACACCACATGCACTCACGATTAAATTGGAAGGAATGGATTAACACCCAGGTGCACATTTGATAGTAAAACTCAACTCAATGGAAAGTAAGCAAGTGGGAGGGAGCAGAAAGAGAGGGGTAAATTCACGCCTAATGCATTGATCTGATGTTAAGTGTTCTTAACACAACACAATAAAAAGAAATAAGTATTACTTCAGTAGATTCACATTTTCATACTTGGTTTTGATGTAAAGTATTTCATTAAAAATCCTTTCACGTCAATCACCTCCTTAACAGATACATAAGTAGGCTATGTAACGTACATTGATTAGTCCTAATAGGCACATGAGCGATTTCTTTAGAAATTATTTTCACTATCGAAGATGTGAAAATGTTGATCAAAATTTTTAATATTTTGCACAGTCTTCTTCTTTTAATTTAAGGAATAACTTAAAATTAGCACTAAAGTGTAAAACGAGGCATTTTTCTTAAAAGGAATCATTTAAAAGGTAAATGTCCATTGTAAATTAAACTGAGATTTTCTTTATTAAAAAATAAAGAAAATGAATGAAGAGTTTTTAAATGTAGAGTTAGGTATATCAATCATTTAAAATGTAGAGTTCATGTATTTTTAAAAAGAGTGAATTTTTTGCAGTTTTTGGCCGGGACTGGGTTTGAACCCGCCACCTCTGGCACATGGGGCTAGTGCCCTACTCCTTTGAGCCACAGGCACCACCCTAAACTGAGATTTTTCTCTTTCATAAGAGGGAAAAGAGAACACTGTGGCTAATAGAGTGTATCATTTTTTAACCAGATAGTGAAAGCTTCATAAACGTTCATGTTGCTATGCAAAGATCATTCAGTATTATGAATATAAAGACACTCAGTAAGTATAATGTGTTATGTATATTGACTGAAATGCCTTCATTTTTGTAAAGGAAAGTTCGCCCAGCTAGCTAGTCTTTTATGCACAGTAAATGCTTAATATAGGTTATTCAAAATATTTTGTTTGTATCACTGTTAGTAATTAGGACTCAATCAGTAGTCCATTTTAAAACAAGTAGCTGTAATAAAATATTAACCTGAAGTTGAAACTCTTACAGAACAAAGAACACCAGTGAGTGTATACAAGTACATTAAAAGTAACAAGCACACATTTGTTCATGGCACATCTGCACTTTGTTTGAATCTTCTACTCACTATTATGTGGGACTAAAACACACTTTCCACTTATAAATAGAACAAGAGACCTGACACAATCATTATACAAATTTCAGCCTGGAAGTGTGTAGTTTCATGTTTTCCATTTCCTTTGACCTTTTCTCTTCCATCAGAACTATAAATGGCGAACAGTATGCTTATTTGTATTTGTTTTACTGTTTGAGTTTTTTGATTTTTAATGAGATTCATTTCTTTGCATAATAATTTTAAATATAATTTTTTATAATAAATTAAGGAATGAATTTTAATGAACAAGAAACATCTGATTATAGGAAACAGAAGAATTTAATTAGGAGAGCTCAGAGATTTCAAAATCAAGAAGAAAATAGGATAACATGAAAATAATACATAATTTATCAAATGAAAATTTCCAGACACTCCTCTGATGGTGTTTGAAATTTCAGTGAAAATAGGTAAAATGGAAAAATGGGATCTATAAAGTCTATCTATGCAAAAATATAAAAATCAAATTTAATATTTTTAAAAATTTTAAAATATGGACTCATTGTCTGTAGCTAAGTGGTTATGGTGCTAGCCACATACACTGAGGGTGGCCATTTCAAACCCAGCCAAGGCCAGCTACACAACTGCAACAAAAAAATAGCCAGTCATTGTGGCAGGTGCCTGTAGTCCCAGCTACTTGGGAGACTAAGGCAAGAGAATT
>NW_003852404.1:9308365-9313730 GCF_000181295.1 Otolemur garnettii
AAAAAAAAAAATTCAAAATATGGAAACCACAATATATAGAATTTCACATTACATAAGTGACATTTCAGTGCAATCAGTTGCAGGTTGTTGTTTTAATACCTATTTGGGAAGCAGATGTTAAGCTATTATTATCAAATTTTTTATTACTATATTAGTGATAACTTAATATAAAATTAAGTATTACTACTAGGAATTAATATTATTAACTATACTAATTAATATTATACCTTGTTTGGAAATATAAATTGCTAAATTAATACTACTGATTCAACAAAATTATAATTTATATTTAATTCAAAATAATTTAATAATATTACAATGTCATATAAATATGTAAGCTTGGCTAATATGCAGGGAGTCCAAACAGTTACCCCTAAAGCTGCCATACACAGGGAAAGTGGGAAATTGCACCTTTATTTACAAACTATTCATTAAAACATTTTGCAAAGAGGTGGCCAAAATGTAGAGAATATTTTGTAAATATTTTATAAAGTTTATAATGAATATTTTATAAATAAAGTTATATTTAACTGCAGTTTCCAATTTCCCTATATATGGCAAAATTAGGGGTAACTTTTGGGATGCTCCTTAGTGTGTTCAATTGACTGGAGGGAGGAGAGGGTAGTAAGTTTCATACCAATATGTGCTAAGTGAGACCATTTGTGTAAAAATCTTCTTTTACATATATAGAGTTTTCTGGAAAAATTTATAAATGCATATAAACACATGCGTGAATTTGCACTCACAGAGCTGATTACCGTGGTTGACTCTGGGCTGGCTGCTGGAGAAGAAAGGTAGAAGGATTTTTATTTTTACTTTGTAACCTCTTATGGCCTTTCAATTTTGTTTTCAGTGTAAGTATTACCTATTTTTCTTGTTGTTGTTGTTGTTGCTGTTGTTGGGGCATGTGTCACTTCACTGTGCTAATTTTTGTATTTTTGTAGAGAGGAGAGCTGACTCTTGCTCAGGCCCATCTCCAACATCTAACCTCAAATAATCCTCCCACCTCAGCCTCCCAAAGTACTAGGATTACAGATGTGAGCCACCATGCCTACCCTACCTTTTTAACAAAGTAGAATAAATATTTAAAATCTGGATACTGGATATTTGCAGTTTATGTTTCTGAAAAAGGTTTGATAACTAGAATCCACAGAGAACTCAAACTAATTAACAATAAAAGAACAAGTGATCCCATTTCACTGTGGGCAAGAAACCTGAACAGAAGCTTTTCTGAAGAAAACAGGTGCATGGCCTACAAACACATGAAAAAATGCTCATCATCTTTAGTCATCAGAGAAATGCAAATCAAAACCACTTTGAGATATCATCTAACTCTAGTAAAATTAACCCACATAACAAAATCCCAGAACTACAGATGTTGGCCTGGATGTGGAGAGAAGGAAACACTTCAGCACTGCTGGTGGGAATGCAAGCTAATATGTTCCTTTTGGAAAGAAGTTTGGAGAACACTTAGGGAACTAAAAGTAGACCTGATGTTTGATCCTGCAATTCCTCTACCAGGTATATATCCAGATGGCCAAAAATTTTACAACAAAAATATTTGCACCAGGATGTTTATTGCAGCCCAATTCATAATTGCCAAGTCATGGAAGCAGCCCAAGTGCCCATTAACCCATGAATGGATTAACAAATTGTGGTATAAGTACATCATGGAATATTATGCAGCCATAAAAGATGGAGACTTTATCTCTTTTATGTTTACATGGATGGAGCTAGAACATATTCTTCTTAGTAAAGTATCTCAAGAATGGAAGAAAAAGTATCCAATGTATGCAGTACTATTAAGAAACCAATATATAATCACACTTCGATATGAATGATAAAACACAACTATAGTCTAGAATAAAGGAGTGAAGAGGAGGGTGAAGGGAGGGAAGGGGGAGGCAGGGTGGAGGGAAGGTAATTGGTGGAGCCTCACCTTTTGTGCATAATGGAAGGGTACATGTCAAATCTATTAAGAGCAGAGTATAAATGTCTTAATACAACAATTATATAAGTGAAGTGAAGGCTATGTAAATCAGTTTGATGTAAGCGTTCCAAATTGTATATAAAATCAGTACCTTGTACCCCATAAATGCATTAATGTACACAGTTACGATTTAATAAAAAATAAAAATAAATAAAATCTCACTACTGACACAACTGTATTTATTTTATTATCAAAATTATACGTAGATGTACAAAAACTTAGCTTCTATTGTATCATTAAGGGAAACAATATTATACTACCAGATAGTATTTTTATAAAACAAAAATTATAAAAATATAATAATTTCTATAAATTAAGCTCTCTAATGAATTGAGCAAGCTCTTTAATCAAAATATAGTGAGGAATTTGTTGGAAAACAAATATATTTACAAAGCATAACATCTTCATTAAAGTGATTGCTTAATTTTAATTCGATTACAGATTATGGATACGTACAAAGCTGACCTTACATGTTTCTGTCTGGCTACTTTTTATTTTTTTTTGAAAACCAATCAAATAATTTATGGTTTTCTAGAGGAATAGAGTTGACTTGTGGATTTTCTAAATCCATTGATTCATCAATAAGCTAATACTTTTTGATCAGCTGTGACATGCTAAGCATTGTATTTCGTGCCCAGGATAAAATGGTGAACAAGAGGCCCTTGATTCCTGTCTTCAAGAGATTATGTTCACATAGGTCAGTGGTAAACCCAGAAATACATCTACGTAAAGAAAATATTTAGGTAGGAATCTAGATTCTGTAATAAGTGTTCTGATAGTTTATGGAAACTCAAGGAAAATATCTCTAACATGGTTACAAACTAGGAAGGAGTGAAGAATTCTCACAAAGATGATAGATACCTTTCCAGGCCACTTCCTGACTGGTTTCTGACCAGTGTCTAACCAGTCTTCACCAGTCCAGGGTGAAGTAGACAAGTCTAGTCCTTGTCTACTGCCACTGGATGTGTTTGAGACATTTAGTCCCTCTCAGAGAAGGACTCATATTATCCCCAAACTCTAGGATAGTCTTTCGTTGAAAAGGTGACTTGTCTTTGCAACCATAATACCAATTGAGAATAAATGTATGCATTTATTTCTAGATTCTTAATTACATTTTACTAATCTATATACAGCATTTACCTTCTTGCTAATTCTCCAATGTCTTGATTAATGTAGTTTTGGAGTAAATTTTTAATTAGAAATTGCGGGATCTCTAACTTCTTTCTTTTTCAGGATTATTTTGACTATTCTGAATTCTTTACATTTTTCATGAATTTTATAACTACCTTGTCAATTTTGAAAAAAAGAAACTTGGATTTTGGTAGGGAATGCCTGAATCTGCAGTTATTTGGGGGGTGGGGGTGTTTTGGCATTTTAATAATAATAATCATCTTATGTATTAACATAAAATGGCCTTTTATTTAGTTTCTTTCAACAATACTTGTTAGTTTTCAATGTCCAAGTCTTTTATTCTTTGATAAATTTATTCCTAAGAATGTTTTTCTTTTAGAAATGAAATTTTCTTAATTTTTGAATTGTTCATTGAAAATATATAGAAATACAGTTGATTTTGGTATATTCATCTTGTATCCTTCAACATTACTGAATTCATTTTTTAGTTATAAGGGAGTTTTATGCAGATTTATTAGGATTTTCTATATCCCAGATCATGTCATTTGCTAATAGAGATAGTTTATTTTTCCCTTTACAATCTGGATAACTTTTATTTATTTTTCTTGCCAAATTGTCCTGGCTAGAACCTCTAGTAGGACGTTGAATAGAAGTTGTAAGAACATCCATCTGTGTGTGTGTGTGTGTATGTTTTTTTCTTTGAATGTAGGAGTAAACCATTCTGCCTTTCACTGCGAAGTATAATGCTGGCTTTGGATTGTAAATGTCATTTATCAAGTTGACCTAGTTTTCTTCTATTCCTAGTTGGTTGAATGTTTTATCAGAAAGAATATTAGCTTTTTCTTTCTATTGAGATGCTCAGATTTTTTGTCTCTTATTCTATTGACATGGTATATTACCATGATTTATTTTTGAATGGTAAACCAAGGTCACATTACTGGAATAAATTCTTCATAATTGTGGTAAATACTCATTCTTTTTAAATGTATTGTGGGATTTCAACAAAATGTTAACAATTTTCTGAATGTTTTTAATTTATATTTATAAGCTATTTTGGTGTATAATATTTTTTTCTTAGGATGTCTTTCTCTGTTTGGAGGCATTAGGATAATACTAGCCTCATAAAATAAATTGAGAAATGTGTGTTCTACTTTGTAATTTAAGTTTTGAATAGTTTGTGAAGAATTGGTATTACTATTTTATAAACATTTGGTGGAACTCAGCAATGAAGCCATCTGGGCTTGGCTTATTTTTTTGTGGAAATTGATTACAAATTCAATTTTTTTATATCGCTAATGGATTATTTAGACTTCCTATTTTTTCTTAAGCGATTTTAATTAGATTATGTAGGCTATGTAATTTGCTGACATAGACTTATTCATAGTATCCCTTTAGAGTCATTTATTTTTCTTGGTGGCTGTAAGTTCAGTAGGGCTGTTCTCCCTCTTCCTTCCTGCCTTTAGTTATTTGAGTTTTTGCTCTTTTTTTCTGCTAATCTAGATAAAATTTTGTCATTTTTGTTGACCTTCCTGCAGAATTATACATCTTTTATTTTGTTAGGTTTGCTCTATGATTATTTTATTCTACATTTCATCTATTTCCAGTCTAATCTTTCTTATTACATTCATTCTGCTGATTCTGACTAGACTTTGTTCTTTTTCTAGTTTCTCAACATAGATTGTTTACATATTATTGATTTGGAATCTTTGTGAATTTCTTTTAGTAAAAGAATTTGCAGCTGTGAATTTCCCTCTAAGCACTGTTTTAGCTTCATCCACTAAGTTTTGGTATTTTTCATTTCCATTTTCTTTCACTTCACAGTATATATTTATTTGTCTTTGTTTTCTTCTTTAATTCCCTGGGTTGTTAAAGGGGTGTATTAATTTTCACATGTTTGGAACTTTTCCGAGTCGATTTCTAATTTTATTTTACTAGAGCCAAAGGGCAAAAATACTTGTATGATTTCAATCCTTTACGTTTAATGAGTCTTTTTTTATGACCCAATGTATAGTATGTTCTTAAAAATGTTTCAGGTATGTTTCAAAAAATGTGCATTCTAATATTTGGGGGTAAAGTTGTTCCATAGTTGTCTTTTAGTTTTAATTGGTTTGGGTATTGATTCTTGTTAAACTTCTGTTTAGTTGTTCTAGTCATGAGTGAAAGTTTGCTATTGAAGTATCTGTTTTGTTGAATTGTTCATTATTCAATTCAATTCTGTGAATTTTTGCTTCTTTTTTTATATTT
>NW_003852404.1:9313993-9315887 GCF_000181295.1 Otolemur garnettii
GTCTTTAAAGCTGTTATCCAATCTAGTTTTCTTTTGGTTACTGTTTATGTTATGTCTCCTTTCTTCATTTATTGACCTATTTGTGTTTTTGAATATAAAGCACATCTCTTTTCCTTTCATACAGTATAGTTGAATTATATTTTGTCCATTCTGCCAAGCTCTATTTTGTTCTCATTTTTAAAATATTTTTATTAAATGTAAATCTGATGATGTCGTATTCTCATTTAATTTAACCAGCATAAAATAAAAAGTACACAAACCATAAAGACCAGACTTCACACATTCTATTTTACTTTGTTTTTACCTTTTTACTTTTACTTTATTGTGTTAGAGTATACATATAATAAAACTGAACATTTTATGGATTATATTTGCAATGTTATGCAACCATCCTCACTTTCTAGTTGCAGAAATTTATATCACTCTAAAGAGAAAATCTCAGCTCAAACAGAAACCCATTAAGCAAATATTCCCCGTTACCATTCCCTCAACCTATGGTGCCCTCTATTTTTCTTTTGGTCTCTATGAATTTCCCTATTACAAATATTTAATATAAGTGGAATCATGTAATATTTATCCTTTTATATATGGCTTATTTCATTTAGCATAATATCTTCAAGGTTCATCCACATTGTAGCATGCATCACAACTTTTTCTTGTTGTTGAATAATATTTCATTTGTTTATTTGCTACATTTTATCTGTACATTCAACTGTGGATGGACACTTGGTTGCTTCTACCATTTGACAATTATAAATAATAACTCTTGGCATACAAACATCTGTTTAACCCTGCTTTTAACTCTTTGGGTATATACCTAGAACTCATTGGATATACAGAAATTCTATTTTTAATTTCTTGAAGGAATATGAAAATTTTTTACAACACCTTTTATATTTTAAATTCCCATTGGCACATCTGAAGGTTAACATTTCTCCACATCCTCACTAACATTTATTCTTTTTAAAATTATAATCATCCTGGTATTGTGAAATGTCTCATGACATTGAGCATTTTTTCACAAATGATTGGACATTTTCTATATCTTCTTTGGAGAAATGTCTACTTAAGTCTTTTGCCAATTTTATTGTATTTTTAATTTTTTTGAGACAGGATCTCACTCTGTCACCCATGCTATTGTGTGATGGTGTCAGTCTAGTTCATAGCAATTTCAGAGTTCTGGGCTCAAGTGATCCTCCTGGCTTGGCCTCTTGAGTAGCTGGGACTATAGGCACTGATCACAATGCTTGGTTAATTTTTCTATTTTTAGTAAAGATGGGGGTCTCATTTTCCTCAGGCTGGTCTTGAATCCCTGTCTTTCTGTGATCTTTCCCCACTGACCTCCCAGAGTACTAACATTAAAGGTGTGTGCCACTTCTCCTAGGCTTTTGCCAATTTTTAAATCGAGTAATTATTATTGTTACTGAGTTGTAGGTATTGTTTATGAATTCTTATTATGAAACCCCTATTGGATATATGACTTGCATACATCTTACCCCATTCTATAGTTTGTTTTTCTTGTTTTTTTATAATGTCTTTTGACACACTATTATGTTTTAATTTTGATGACCTCCAATAATGCAAGAGGGAGCACTTTCTGAGTCATTATATGAGACCTCTTCTACTTACTGGAAGAGTTTGAAATGGGTTAGTGTTAATTCTTTTTAAAATATGTGATAGAACTCAGAGAAGCCATAAGAACCTGGGGTGGTGGTGGTTGTTGTTGTTTGGGAGTTTAATTACTGTTTCCATCTCCCTATCTGTTAACAAGACTGTTAAGATTTTCTTCTCTTTGAGTCATATTAGGTAATTTACTTGTGGCTATGAATTTGTCCATTTCATCAAGTTTTCTACTTTTGGTATTCATAGTATTGTTACAGGCTTACCAAGAGGA
>NW_003852404.1:9316168-9349704 GCF_000181295.1 Otolemur garnettii
TAATACCAGTTTGAGTCAATTCTTCTGCAGAGGCCCTAGTCTTGTTAGGACAGTCATAGGGCCTGGAAGATATCTCAAAAACTAGCCTTAGGTTTCACAGGGTGGTGTTATCTGTGGGAAAATTTAAGAATCTTTAAACCATGAGCTATATGACTCCTAAGTAGCAATTATAGAAAAGCAAACTGGGGGATAATGGCTGGTTATTGTTATATTGTATGTCTGTGCCTTTGCAGAGTTTGGGCCCCTACCATAGTTTCACCTGGACCTCTTTATAATTCATAAAAGGAAGTTTCCATTATCCTTACTCATATTTCTATAATCCTTCCCATTATTAGTGACAAGTTTCATTATTAAAGATAAAATAAATTTTCCTGTTTCCACAACAGTCAAGAAGAAATTCTTCATCTTTTATTTTTATTACGTCTTCTCTCTTAACCTTCACTCCCAATATTTTCCCTCCTTAGGGGTCTGGATGAAGGAATGTCATAAACAACATTAAATTTTAGAATCTGACTTTGGAAATTTTTAACCAATTATGGCTAGTTTCAGAAATTTAAACCTTTATTCTGAGTAAAAGAATTCATGAGTTCTCATGTTTTATACTAGTAAAATTGGTATTCATAAGCAGTATTTGATAATTGATGTCCATCTGTTGGTGACCAAAGATGAAATCTGGAATTAAAAGACTTTTTTTTTCTTTCTTGTATCATTTAGAGAACCATGAAAAACATAGATGATCTGGTATAAACCTCTCTTACTATCAAGTCTTGCTATTTGATTATGCATTACATGGTCCCCTTGCTTCACTCCCATACACATGTGTGCACATATGCACAATCATACACACCTAACAAGAAATCAGTTTCTTAACACAATAAAAAACTGCCTTTGTTTTGAAGATCTTTAATGTTTACAATGTAAAGAATTTTAACATTATGGATAGAGATTATTTCTCTTTGCAAAAATGTGGCAACATTTTTTATGATGTTGAAATAGTTACCTCCTTTAGAAATAGTAAGACCATGCCTGATACAAATTTGAAATAATTATAAATAATACAGCTAAACATGTATATCAATAGGTATGTTCCATCAGAAATGATTGTAGATTAACATATTTGCCTTGGATATTGGTTAGACACTCTGTGATAAGGATGATTAGGCACTCACAGGTAATGACTTTTGCCCAGGTAGAAAATTTGTTTGAATACTTAAATCTATATTGACAGAATATCCTACTAGGTTCCTAAACTCTTCTAACCCCAGGTGACCAGGACATTTTTCCAGGAACTGGATGATGACTCAGATTTTCTTTCAATCTTAAGTTTCTATCATTTAAAATAAGTCTGGGTGTTTGGTGTTATGAGATCAAATTGTATTTCTTTGTCATTGGAAATCCCCACTTTAAGAACAAGCCATTCACAAACTTGCATTGAGGCAACACACTTAATAGAAAAGCATGACTTCATTTTGGCATGATTCGTCTTCAAATCAGGTCAGTGATTTAGATGTGAATGAGTGGATTGTTCATGGGCACCGGATCAAATTAGACTTTCATTTATTTTAAGAAATTCATTAGACCAATTATGACAACCACAAAGGGATGTCTTATGACTGAGAAGTGCAAATTATCAGAACAATAACATCCATTGTTCAGTGTGAGATGAAAATTTCTGTGTAGTTTGCTCATTAAAATCTGCTTCCTTTTACAGAAATGTTTTTTATGTAATGTAGATCACAGGTAAAAACACTGAACCAAAACATCATTACTGAGTATATAATATGCTGGTAAGGTCAAATTGTTTAGAAAGTGAAATCAGGTCAGAATTTATAAAAGAAACTGAAAATACTAAGTTTCTTTTTTACCATTATATTCTCAATTGTGGAAATGTACTAATTAGATTTCATATAAATACAAATATGAATTAGATGATTATGTGTCTGGCATTTTTACATCAATGTTTTTACAATTTAGGAAAAAATACTTGCTACATACCCTAGTCTGTGTAAAAGGATACGGCATTTGGAGTATGACTGGTTTATATCTCACTCCATTACTTTTTGACTTTAGCCAACTTTCTTTAACTGCAGCAACCTTAGTTTACTCATTGGTAAAATTGAAATAATAGTGTTGGTTTTTTAAAAAGGTCAATTAAATTCAAAAAGATATGTGTAAAGTACCTGGCGTGGTATTGATTCTCTATAAACATGAGTTAATTTAAGGTAATATCACATAATTATGCAAATATTTTCAGACAAAAAATAGTATATTAACATTTATTTTACATTTTGCTCTGCAAACTTTTAGAAATACGACCTAGCAAAGGTAGATTAGTTACAAGATTAATTTTCATTTTCTGTCATTTACCATTCTCTAATCACTTAACTTTCACCATCTATGAATAACAAAGAATGTAAAATGATTTTTACAAACAATGTAGACATTTGTTTCTTTGAAGTTACTATTCTGTTGTAACCGAAATCGAAATTCACAACCTTTATGAGAGTGTTTCTTGGTTAGAATTTTTGTTTTTAAGTTTGAGTCAGCAATTTAAGTTTTCTTAATGCTCACTACATTTAATTTACTGAGGCAACTAGCAAAATAAAATTCCTAGTAGCATTATTCTACCTTTGCTAATGCATTTAATAGTGGGGATGTCTTGATACTTGGCTGAACTGTATTATTTCATAAAGAACATTTACATAATAATACATTTTTTCTGTTTGTTGATCTCAGCCTTAATGCCTACACAAACAGCTTTTACATTACAATTTCAGTGTATATATTTAATTTGAATAGTTCTTTTGTAATCTGATTACCATGTTTGTAAAGCAAATATTTTACCTTGAAAAAGTAAAATGAGGCAACATTTATAGATATTGTTTGACTTGCAGCCAATTACTATGTAAGGTAAAAGTACCAAGAGAGATTGTCCTGGAATCTCACAAATATGTTTTGGGTACCAATTCCTTTTGTTATGAAGCCTGTTTTAGATTAATATTATCTATATAAGTTTTGATATTATGTATATAAGCTTCATAGATAGATTAATATGATCTCAAATCATGGGTTTGAAGGGATTCTATTGCTATCAGTTTCCATTTTTTCTGAAAACTAGTTTTATTGAGGAGAAGGCTGATGATGATAGATGGTGACCATGACAGAACTGTTAAAAAGGCCACAAACAGAAAGAAAAAAAAATGGAACAGAGACTCTCTGTACTCCATTTACAACTGTAGACTACTATTCAACTTCCTTTTTCTTAATGTGCTGATTATGAATGAGTCAATAATAACCATCACTGAGATTTCCAAGGTCTTGACAATTCACAATGAAGCTGTGGTTTCCATTGACTGTACCCTTGAGTAAGCCTGTAAAATTGGAAACTTGTTAGAAAACAAAAACTGCATGAGTAGCCAAGACAGTGACCAGAAAGCATATTTGCATGCAGATTTCTCAATTGGATTAAATAAAAATGTCCTAAAAACCAGACTGTACTCTCAGGAGATCTTTCTCATAGAAAACAAATAAGATATTTAAACAAAGCAGACACTGTGTCACTGTTGTGCCTTAGGACCTTGTCTGATTTACCTGTAGCAAAACAAGGCACAGTGAGAAGGACCAGGGGACCAAGGCCCTACAGCCCGTAGCACAGAACACGCTGTAGAGGCTAACACTGCCCTTTAAAAAACGAAGCGTGGGGTAACAACGTTTAACAGAAGTGTGCATTCCACATAAGCAGTCAGAAACTCTGAGACAGTGTACAGTACTCTAGAAAGGAGAGTATATTGGCTAAGAACATTAGAGAGGAAGTGGGTCTTTTTGTAAATGTAAGTTGGTAGTTTAGCAATTGAGAAAGGAAAATAAGACACTCCTCACTGCAGAATAGAAGTGCTCAGGACATTACTAAAATGAGACCTTCGACCTGGAGTGTCAGATGGAGGTCATAGTAAAATTTATAAAATCAAATACCCTCTTCTCCATCTTCACTGATGACAGAAGACTGCATACTTTCTATAATTTAGACAAGGAGTTGGCAAACTTTTTCTATAAAGAGACAAACAGTAAATATTTGGGCTTTGTGAGCCATACTGTCTCTATCACGGTAGAGAGTTTGTAAATGAATGTTCTTGGCTGTTTCTGATAACAATTCATTTATAAAAATGGAAAATGGGCCAGATTTTGCCAGTTGGCCATTGTTTTCAGACTCCTTACAGAGGTGTTAGAACAGATACCTTACCAATCATTAGAGATTAGGTCAGTGCTGGTTAGGCTAACGTGGTCAACATAAATCTGTGCTGAATTTTAGAGTAGTGGGAGTAAGTGCAAGGATTAGTGAGTTACACTCCCCTTTCTTTTCTGCCCTCACCTTCTACTGCTTAATCTCTTGGACACTCCCTTTGTCCACACTAGTCTTACTATTTATTACTCAAACACCCAGGCAAGCTATAGCCTCAATCCTTGATCTTGATGTTACCGTCGTATAAAACCCTCTTCTCTCCTTTAAATATTTGTTCAAATATTCCTACATTCGTCAGGGATGTCTTTGAAAACAGATTTCGTCCCAGATTTTAAAATGTGGAGAATTTAATCAATGATCTATTTATATAATTATTGGACAAGATTAAAGGAAGAAGCAAAACAATGGCTCAAGAGAAGGATAGAAGGCTCGGGGGAAGAGTAAAGGGGGAATCACAGTCCTTGAGTGTAAATTAAGAATGAAGCAGACTTTGTTGGGACATAAAGGTATGATCCCTTTTCCTCACCCACCATAAAGGTCATGTCTGATATTCCTGAACAGAAGAGAGGTTAACAAGAGAAAAGCAAAATGACTTATTTAATTGAAGTTTTGCA
Source organism: Otolemur garnettii (assembly GCF_000181295.1). Classification (NCBI taxonomy): domain Eukaryota; kingdom Metazoa; phylum Chordata; class Mammalia; order Primates; family Galagidae; genus Otolemur; species Otolemur garnettii. The sequence goes on from NW_003852404.1 coordinate 9,321,023, forward strand.
TTACACAGGAGACTTCAGAAATTAAGACCCAAATATTTAGGGATAGTGTTTCCCAGCAATGACCTTGAATGAGTTGACTTCTCTGATGTGCATGTGTGGGGGGGGAACTCATATAGAGAAACACATGATATTAGGTAGAAAGAGTATGTATTATCGTGTTTCCCTGAAAATACGACCTACCCCCAAAATAAGCCCTAGCAGGATTTCTATGCATTTGTTTAATATAAGCCCTACCCTGATAATAAGACATAGTGTTGGGTGTGGTTATATAGTATATCTGCATATGCCATGCATTTCGGGGTGGAGAGGAAGACATCCCCTGAAAATAAGCTTTACTGTGTCTTCTTGAGAAATAATAAGTACAAGACAATGTCTTATTTTGGGGGACACACAGTATTATCTGCCATCAATGTCCATCAAAGGACTGCCCCTGAAGAGCAAACCCTAAACAGCTGGGTGGATAGGAAATTTGGTCAGCAAACAGCAGCCCTCTGCACACACTATGGGCTCACGGTGGAGGCAGCCATGTGGTGTTGATTGCGGCCCACGGAGCATGCTTCCTCTCACTCACCAAGGCTGATGGAGCTAATGTGACTGCAGAGCATCCATTTTGCTCTCATCAGAGAACAAAACTGAAGCCTTGACATGGTACCATTTTTTGAGAAGCCCAACCAGGCACTTTGTTGCACTGTGATTATCTTGGATGCTTTTCACAAAGGGCAACAGTTGGTTTTGAGTAGAGCTCATGTACCAGTTTGTTTTCCTTTCCCACAGTACCAAGGACAGTACTGATATAGACAAATGAGGGACCCGCCCAAATAAGGCTGCCCCGCCCAAGTAGAACTGACCTATGTTGACCACACAGAATCTGGACTCCTTCTTTTCATTTCACATTTTGGAATAATCTTTTCTTTTTGGTCTTTGACTTCTGAAGTACCACTTCCTAAGGGTTCGCACATACTGGTATGAGACTCTATATTGTGTAATCTTATGCAAAGAAACCCATTTTATGGATAAAAATATATAACTTTGGACATATGACAATTGCATACTAAATACCATATCAGTCAAAAAATGAGGCCTGAGAAAATTCCAAGTGAAGCTAAGAATGAATACAGAAATAGTATGTTAAGAGTGGAGTAGTGTCTTTTGAGATAGAGAATATGCACTTACCTAATGGACACTAACCATTTAGATAGACTATGTGAGTCTAGGAAACAAAGAATAGTAGTAGAGTCTATTTTCATTACTCCCAAGAGCCCAGTGCTTACGTTTCCAAAGCTTGCCAAGAACCAGTAGTAAAAATATAGATATTTCTTTTGAGCAACCGACATCATCTATTGAGTTAATCCTTTTCTATGTAGTTGCTTAGAAATATGAAGGAAAATACCAGGCGCTTACCAAAACAAAACAAAGAAACAAAAAGCTAGAAAATGTGAAAGTGTTTGCCTTCATGTCATAGAACTTGGAAGATATGCAGGGTTGAACCCAGTACACGAAACTGTTGTTTTAGTTAATAACTCTTATAAATGACAGGGCCAGAGGCATTAAGGTTTAGCCATCCAAATATGTAGCATGTAGTTACATATTTCTGTAACACACATACTCTAAGTTAAAATATTGTCATTTGCATATTGTTAATTGAAATTGGTATCTTCTTTTTTTTTGAGAGAGAGAGACTCACTTTGTTGTCCTTCGTAGAGTGCCATGGCATCATAGTTCACAGAAATCTCAAACTCTTGGGCTCAAGCTATCCCCTTGCCTCAGGCTTCCAAGTATCTGGGACTAAGGCACCTGCTACAGTGCCTGACTATTTTTAGAGATGAGGTTTTGCTTTGGCCTATGCAGTTCTCCAACCTGTGAACTCAGATAATCCACCTACCTGGGCCTACCAGAGTGCTAGGATTACAGGCATGAACCAGCATACCTGGCCCTCTGTATCTTCTTTTAAATGGTAGTATTAAAATACTTAAATTTTACTAGGAAATAACATTTCCCATGCCAAATTGTTTCAATATATTTACCACACTGACAATTTTCTAAATGTTTTCAAATCTTATTCTTGATTCTCCTTCTATGTATGAACAATATATTAGTTTATGGAAAATCAAAGCCATACTTGAGTACTTTATGGTGTGTCTAAAGTTTTCTGAATATTTCTAAACAAGTGGTCAATATGTGCTACTTAAGTACTCTTAATTTAATAATACTGTTTTTCTAAATATTTTTTTAAACAAAACTACTTAGGCATGTAATATTAACAAAGTTAAAATATAAAAACTTCTTCAGACAATATGCAGGCTCTTAGAGTGTGAATAGAAAAATATGCCATTCTAAATCTCTTCTTTGATGAAAAGAGACCTATAATGTGAGACTATGCCAGGCAAACTGCTTGTCAAAGTTTTAAGCATTTGCACCTGAATAGGTAACAGATTATGGAGAAAGATAAAAGAATGAAAATGTAACTATTCAAATCACACTGTTAAGAAAAGAGTCTCCTGTTGTATTTTTTACTAGCATATCCATTTTCTTTGCCAGCCAATCTTATTTAGCATTAGGTAATCAAATCTGCATTTGCCACACAAGAGATAAATGCTTTTGATCTCTGAACAGTAAAAGGATTCTGGTCAGTAATTAGATCCCAACAAAAGTTATTATAAAAGTTTATTCATATCCTTTTTAAATAAAAAAAAGGAAATAGAGAACTTCTGTTGTCATTGTTGATTGATGATATATGTTAAAATAATTTGTATAATTACCCTTGACTATTTTACGATCTTTTATATAATTTATTTGACCTTTTCTAAGAAGAATAAGGAGACTTCTTTAGTCTTCCATAAAAAAATGGATTTTCATCATTTTAATATTCATATTCATATGTGAAGAAATAGGATGAAACTTTCGATAATGATAAAAAAGTATTTCATTCTTCTCTTATGTATTATATGTTTAAATAAATTTCCAGAGTCAACTATGGAGGAAAATAATTTTGTCCTAATTAAAAGACAGAAGTATTAATGAAAGAGAACTCTCATCTGATCGCTGCAAAATGCTAAAACTCATACGTACTGAAAAGAAGAAATAGATTTTGTTAAGAACAGGATCGCTGGCATGCTGGGGAAGTTTCATATTTTTGTTATGTCTTTTATTTTTCTTACTTTTTGAATTAATTTTCCCTTTCTCCCAGGTATTCACCTGGTATCTGAGCTAGCGAGTGTAATAAGAATAAATACAAGCTTGAGGCAAAAGTGGACTCTGGAAAACCACATAAATATCGATGCCTTCATTTCTCAGGAAACGATTAACTAAGCCAGCTGAAAGCAGAAAGACATATTTATTGGAATTTCAAATGTAAAACGCTATCTCAAAAACAGCAAATGGAATCTCAGTTTAATTAAATGTACCCTATCTTAACTCCAAAATATTTTCTCATTTGAAAGAACAAAAATAAGCACTGTAGATTTGTCACAGAAATTAAGTTTATAGTAATTGGTGACGTAACAATACCAAGGTTGATGGAGAACAGAGTAGTTTCCTTTCCTTGGTGTATGTGTCAATAAATAAATTATGCTTCTCGTCATTTCATGAAGCAGAAAAAAAATAGCAGAAAATGTAATTTAGAAATCTAAGGCCAAATCTTTGCATGAAATGACCTAAAATCTCTATTGCTAATGAATATTTTTAAATGGTTGGTATTGTGTCATTCAGTTTTCATTGTTTCATAAGTCTGTTTTAAAGAGATGAGTAATTATTGCTCTTTATTTGCAATGTAAAACATGGCTCATTTTTATACTAGGACAATGGATTATTTTATTTCATGGGCCTCACTATTTTTGTTAGGTGATTAGTTAATAAACATGAACAAGGTGGATGGCAGATTAGGTTAGGCTATTTGGCTATTTTGGACTGGTGTGAGTCAGGCTGGTCTGAGTTGTTATGGGAATGGAGCTAATCAAGATGTTGCAGGTGGGTTGTTTGGGGGAGCTGGTTGTTTGGGGGGAACTGTTTAATGTCCCAGAGACCTTCTGACATAGGCATATAGAAACGAGTTATTACGGGAACAGAGTTGATCAAGACCCTGGGAAATTTCCAAGAAATAGCTGACACCTCTCAAAAGTTGTGCATAAAATCCAGTTCTGCACTCTTCAAGATGCCTGAAGTTGCTAGGACAGGGTCTGGTCTGCTGCCCACCTATTAAAATAAACTTTTCCGTTCTTGCTAAAACTTTACTTGCTCTTGTTATCTTCAATTATTTTGGTGACTACCTGGAGCCATCACCCTAGGAATGTTACTTAACTTGCTCCAATTTTATTGTAGCAGATGCTCAAAACATGACCCTTTTCAGCAAACTAAGGCTGATTAGATTAAATGTTGATTCTACAAGGTGTTTTTGCTTTTGAGTGTTAGAAAGGAATATGAATTTAAAAAAAAAGCAAATGATGTCAAGTAGTATTGTCTAACCAGTCATCCCACATCACACCATTTCCCACACCATTCACTTAGTTTCTAATCTGTTGTCTGTAGGTATATATTTTCATGGCATTCATTCTCCTGCATCACGTAGTAGTAGCACATCAAACACACAAAGCAAGGGTGTGCTGGTATGTTAGGACAAAGTCTGCTTCCAAAGAACAACCAAATTTAACTTGTATATTTTTGTTCACTTATTTAACTTTTAAATATTGTGTTTATGCGTACAAGAAAAATGGTATCTCCTAAGCATTGTACACCACTTAATCAATCAACTGATTAATCAATCAACTTGGACTGAGTGTAAAAGATATTTTAATTTAAAATAACTGGCTATAGCTGGCAAATGGGTCTGCTAATTGGCTAGGTTCAGAGCAGAACCATAGGGGTATAGAAATGATCTTCGCTTGGCATAGAAATGATCTTTTTCTTGGTTTAGAAATTGGTTCTTGGGGTGAGAGTCACAAGACCAGTTGAATCACTTCTTTGGTATGAGCCACTGTTCTGGGTGGGTCAGCTGTTCCACTGGAATTCAGGGCCTGGAAGATATCTCAACAACTAGCCTTAGGTCACAAGGGTGATGTGATCTATGGGGAAAGTTAAGAATCTTTATTACCACCAGCTTTGTGATTCCAGAGTAGCAATTGTATATAGAAAACCAAACTGTAGGGCAGTGGCTGATTATTATTAAGCGAAGAAGGGGTCAGTGATTGTTATTATTTTTGCCTATTCCTGTGCCCTCCTAGAATTTTAGGCCCTTACCTTAATTCTCATCTTGCCTTTCATCCCTTTATTGATTTATAAAGGGCAGTTTCAGTTTTATTGCCTAATGATTTACTTTCTTTTTCCCTTCTCCCTCTCTCTTTGTTTTCCTTCTCTCTCTTCCATCTATCTCTCCTCTTCTTTCCTATCTGTCTCTCTCTTTTTCTTCATATTATAATCATATAATACAGTACAGTACCCTGAAGGCTGTCTGTAAAGAATATATATATACCCACACATACACATACCTATAGGCAGGTACATAAGTATTTTTGTGACAACACTGAGTAATCTTTGGACTCATGAAAAAGATTGATATAGATTAATATCAATAAATCACCATAAGTAGAAGGTCATTCATTTCACTGTGCATAGTTGTGCTAACAACAAAATAAACACAGCCTCTATATATTCTCACAGAGTTTTCATGTCTTTTATGAAAAACCACAGAAGGAAATAAGGAAGAAATATTCTTGAGTAACATTTACTCTTCATTATTTTACAACTTCCCAAAACTAAACTTCCCCAAATAAAGACTGATAGTAAATGTCATGTTCGTTTCAATTCATGCCATCATTTGGAGTGAAGGGTATTGTTTGAATGTATGCTGTATGTCTGAATACATCGTAACAGAACAGTAACTTACATTAAATGGCACCTCCATCTAAAAAAGCTCATCTAATGGGGATTTTTCCCATTCTCTCTTTTATACAAAACATTTTTAACTTTTTTTTTTACAGTTTTTGGTCGGGGTTGGGTTTGGACCCACCACCTCTGGTACATGGGGCCACCCTCTACTCCTTTAGCCACAGGCGCCACACTATAGAAAACATTTCTAACAGTCCCTATTCTTGACTGAATTATTTTGCTTTTGCTTTGTATTGGTCTTTGTAACATCACAAATCTCCTTCATATTGTGCATTTACAGGGAAAAAAGTTACACAGTAAAACATACTCTTTCCTGAGAGTGTGAAAATGAACTTCCCTCACCCCTTAGAGAACATTGTAATGTGTACCTTTAATAGCCTCTCCCTAGAGTGAAAGAAAACTTTATTATTTCTTACTATAAAAGAAAGAATGTGTCTCTGTCAAGACTATTTTAATAACCAGGACCCATTCTCACTGCTGATATATGAACCAAGGTTAAGGTTTCATGAGGTTTAATCGCACATGACATTCTCTCCCATGGATTGAAACCATGAAAAGGTATCCTGAGCAGAACATCAACTTTATGTCCATTTGTAAGGTAGTGTTGATAGTAATTTATCCTTTTCCATCAATCAGAGATAATATGGAAATTTACATTGAGTTTACTTAATGTGTGTGACTCCCATGAGTTTTACTTCAAGGAAGAATGTGCTAATTATTTCATTTTCTTTTTGAAAGTTCACATATATTTTCCAAAGTATGAAGTTTGAAACAACCACTGAAAGATTTGGGAAATCAGGAATTAAAATCATGACAAAATTAATACTTGAGTTAAAGCAACAAAATTGAAATAATATTTAAATTATTTGTTAAATGAAAATTCAATGTCTCTTAAACTTCCTCATATAGTATATGAGTTAACTTTAATTAAGTCTTTCAAACTTGTGATAATTATTAATGCCAATATGCTTAAAACCAGATTATTCTAATGATCTTAGCACAAAAAATTTCAAGAGAAATCTGGAGCATCCAGATTCTTTTAGAGTGAGAGAGAATCAACTAATAATTGTTTTTTTCTCCATTAATAAAACATCTAGCTCAAGATGCTACTGATTCCTAAAGGTAGTTAGTTTTCTACTTGATATATTTAACAAGCAGAAGTTTATCCTATTTTTGCTTTAAAATTCCAAAAATCTTGCTGTTTTGAACAGAGTTCATTGGAAAAACAGAATGAATAAGTTATAGATAAATAAACAGAAAGAGATGTATTCAGAGGAATTGATTTATGTAATATGGGGAACTGAGAAATCCCACCATCTCCTGTCTGTAAGCGACAGGCCCAGAAAAGCAAGTGTTGTAGTCCCATTTTACACTTTAAGGTCTGAGAACCTGGGGAACCAATGGCTAAAATTCTATCTAAGTCTGAAGAACAGGGAACCAGGAGAGCTGATGTCTGAAGGCAGATGATGACGACGTCCCAGCTCAGACAGAGAAAGCAAAGTCCCCTTCCTCTGCCTTTTGTTCTATTTGGGCCCTTGGTGCATTTGCTGAGGTCTACCCACATCGGTTTATCAATTTAAATAGCAATATCCTCCAGAAACATTCTCAAAGATGTACCCTAAAATACTATTTTACCAGATATCTGGGAATTCTTTAGCTCAGTGAAGGTGATGCATAAAATTAACCATCACATCAGTTATGGGTGCGCACACTTCAAAAGTCTTAAGTCCTAAGGGAATAAGATGTTCTTGATTGATATCATGCCAGATTAATTTAATAGAAACTCTACCTTGCACCAGTAATGTGATATTCCATGTATAATTTTAGGAGTAGAATCAACAGACAACAAAATGAAGACATGTATAATAGTGGGGGGAAACTGCCCCTTTCTCACAAAAGCTTGCTGAAAGATCAACTCACAACTAAGGGAGAGTAATAAGAGGAAGTGGTTTATTTATCACATGCATGGAGAGAGTCACTAAGTGATTAATATCCCAATGGGATCCATATGTATTTTATACCTCTATTTTAGAGTGGAGGGAGAAATGAGGAATATAGGTAATTCTGTTCAGGAGCAATAAATGTTGCTGAGGAGGATGAATGGATGGGAGAACCAAATTAACTTATAAATGATTCTCTGTTCAGATTAAATTGACCTCGAGGGACAGGTATAATATTTAAAATGCTGTGGGACAGATCTGGTTGCATCTTGATTTTCTTTTCTGCAATACATTGAGACATAGTAATCCATTTTTTGATGGGTCCTCTGGTTGTGCAGATGAAGGGAAGGCCCCCTTCAAGAGCAGGTTGAATTCTAAGGGCTGTTATTTCAAAATGTTTCTTATGCCAAACAGTCGTATTTTGAGGTGAAAGTTTCCCAAGTTCCTTTGCATGGCCACAGGGAAGTTGTTTGGCAGACAGACTTCTAGATCTATCTTCTCCATGTCTGCTTCAATTTTGGGCTCTGCTTTTAAGAAAGCAACTAGTGAGGGGAAAAGCATTTCTCTCTCTTTATCTGTAAAGAAATTGAAGGTGTCAAAACTTTTGAGTTTGAGATCAGTGGGTTTCAATAGGACATCAATAGCCGTGCTTCTTCTCCACTGACCCACACTTCTTCAACACCACTCTTCACACGGGGTTCCCTTAACTTAGTCATACCTAGATTCTTTCTGCCAATGTGACCCTTATCAGGCATAGGCTTACAATTTATGTGACAGGAGCATCATGTGGGGCTACTCTTGGTACTTTTCCAGCTATTTTAGGCTCCTGATTCTGAAGCAACAACTTTAATGATATTTGTATTATTATAATATATAACGTATAATACATTACAACATCTAATATACGACAACAAAATTTCTGCCATCATTGCATCTATGTAGAGAGAATGGTAAATATTTATATCCACTAGATACCCTTAAAGATAATCTAGGCATACTTTCATTCACCTTCAGAGCAACTTCATAAAGAAAAGGTTGTCTGGGGGCAGTGAGTCGTGCCCAGTGGAAGCCTACAGCTCTGGTGGAAACTGACCATGCACTCCAGCCCTTCGTCTGAAGAACTTTACCAACTACCGGGAATGCTGCTGGCATAGAACTCTCAGCTGTCACCTTTCTCCAAAATTCTCCTCAGATATCGGTTGCTGTCTAGTCACAAAGGACTTTCCTTCTTAGGACCAGACTGTGTACACTGAGTGGGATGATATCATGATATGGTGGTTCAGAACCCCTTGTTTCAAGTAGAATAACTCTGAAAGGTCATTTTAGCTTTAGAGGTCCCTGTTAAGTTTAAGACTTTAAAAAAAAAAAAAAAACAGTGAAAGTGTGCTAATCAAATGGAATGTAGGTATAACAGGGATAAATTAGGATAGTCCCAGGTGACCTGAGATTTATGATCACTCCAAATTTGAGATTAAATACCACCTTACTAGTTGTGGAATGTTGAGCTGATTATTAACCTTGCTAAGTCTCACTCTTCTTGTATGTAAAAGCAAGATAATAATATGTGCGTTACTAGAGAATTGGAAGATTTGGTTAAGATAATATGTATAAAACATAATATACTCCCCAGGACTTACAAGATAAATCTTATCATCATTATATTTAATTTACAGATGAGAATGTGAAGTATAGAGAGATTTGATTAAATAAACCCAAAGTCTGCACATTCAAACTCAGTTTTCTGACTCCAAAACTCTCCCTGACAATAATTAATTTGCCAGACTTTCTTTGTCTGGTGATTTTAAGAACTTATGCTTTGTGACTTAATACACTGTATTTAATTATCTGAGGTGCTGACTACTCTTTCAAGTATAATAGAGAAAAGACACACACACAACATGAACAAGCTTAACTAGTAAAGGGATTCATTTACTCATGTAATAGAAAACTGCTCTGGGTGCAAGCCTGGCTGCTTCCATGTCCACAAATGGTAATATAATTATTTTACATTCTTTTGCCTTGTCTGGGCCTCTGTCTTCCTTGCTGACTGCATTTTTAGTCACTCTTCTTCTCATTTGGACAGAATATTATTAGTAGCTCCAGGTCAGTGTAGCATGCAGTGTCAGCGATGAGCAAAATAAGACCCTTTCCTTCTCTCAATCCACACCATCCCCTTATAGGACTTTCGGGGTTCCTGTCTGAGTCATATGCCTCTCTGAGTTTTACACTTTCCCTTCCCTCTTTAAACCTCCAACATTTTCTCCTCTTTTTTTCCTCAGCTGATGTTCTTGTTTTTAATTTCACTGGAAAATGAAAGCAATCAAAAGAGAATTTCCTGATGCCCCCACCACCAAATCCATCGGCATACCTGCATCCGAAATCACATTCTTTGCTTTCCTTCCTTTCAGAATGGGTTGCTGGCTAGTGACCCCTACCAAAGACTAAACCACCTCCCATCCTCTTATCAGAGAAGATTTTCCAGAAAATTGCCCTCTACAGGTTCTTCCTCATGACTTACCCCTATACTCAATCATTCCCATTACGTTTGCTTTAAAAGAACTATAATTCAAATATCTCTTTTAATGCAATGAGTAAAAGAATATCAAAAGTTACATTTAGCAGTAAGGATTCATTCAAAAGACAAAAGGTCTTTCTGCACCCAGTTTGGATCTATCGAAATACTCTCTTCAAAATATAACTGTGGATGCATTTCATTGCTTCTTGATTTTTCTGCTTTTCCCCTTCCAAATGGTACCTGATACTGCCCTATTTTCTGTTCTCTTAGGTCCTCATTCTTCCCTAATTGAGAGAGAACAGTAATGATAATTTAACAATGGGGTGAAAACTAACTCCTGTGATTGTGCTAGGTGCTTAAAAGGTAACATCTCCTGCTCAAGTTACTAAGGTTTAACCTACTTTAAAACTACTGATGCCAAAAAGAAGCGTAAGAAATAATTATTGAGGAAATGATTTTAGGTAAATGTGGTGAGTCAGTGAGGCACTGTTGCCCAGGGAAATCTTAGGCTCTTATTTTTATCAGGTTTGAGCCATACTTGATATAAAAAATATTGGGGGGGTTAGTCAGAGGTGGCTGTTTTGGAAAGTGAAATAAATTTTAAGTTGTCTTTCATACAACAATGAAACAAATGTTGGTGGAGATAGAGGATGAGTTTATATGACACAATTTGACCTCAAGTTTCTGATCTCTGATGACAGAGAAGATTATTAATGAAGACAGGGTTGGTTTTCAAGGAGAAGAAGCAAATATCCCATGCTAATATTAACACAAGTTTAGATAACATTTTAGAGTTTGCACTGTCTATTCATTTTGGTTATCTCACTCAAAAATAACACAACTTTGTGAAGTAGCAATTGCTATACTTCAGTAAGAAATGGAAATCAAGGTCAAGAGAAATTAAGCAACCTTTGCAACATCATCTAATAAATAAGTTAACCTAGGTTATAAGTAAGGGAAAGTGGTCACTGAGTCCTAGAATCTATATTCTCACCATTGTAGAGTGCTGCCATCTTTGGAAAGATGGCCCCAGGTGAAATGTGACTTCTGGTATCCAAACTTTTGTGTAGTTCTCATCCAAAATAAATTGGGGCTGGCCCTATGTAAGAATGTTGCATACTTCTTTCTTGGAATATGTCTTCTGTCGGAAGCCAGGGAATATTTAGAAAGTGCAAGCACTGTGAGACTCTAAATTTGAGAAATCCCAAGTTACTCACGTGTAAAGGACCCACAGAGAAAGAGAGTTGTAGTGTGAGCTCTGTCAGTAACCCCACCTGAGGTGTCAGACAAGTAAAGAAGGTCTCTTGGGTCTCTTGGATGTCCAGTCCAAATGAGATTTCAGATGACTCTAGCCCCTGCCACTATCATTCTGACCCTTCAGGGAACACCTCAAGTAAGAATACACAGTTGAGACCAGTGAATAAAGTTACAATAATTATATAATAATTATTCTCAGTTTCCAAGTTTTGAAATGATCTTTGGTATAGCATTTGATTACCAAAACTGTGCCTAACTCTCAAGTTAACAAAGGAACAGAACTGAAACAACTATATGAGGTAATTGAGGGAAATTTGTTTTGCAAATTTTGAAAAATGGTGTTTACATAGATTGTATAGGTATAGTGAAATATATAGGGACATGGAGTCATAAGCTCTGAGTTTAAATCCTTCTATTGATATTTCACCCTGTGATTCTTAAATAAATAATTTCTTTCCCAGCCTAATTTTTTTAGTGAAAATCTGATTTAAAAGCCTTGCTCTATTTAGAGTATCAGATGAAAAAGATTAGTGTTTTAATGGTTTTATAAGTAGCAAAAATCTTAAAGATATATTCAGTATTAGTATTATTATAGGTAAAAGTACAAATACAGGAGAGTGTGGTCCTAGGCAGAAGAAGCAGATAATGTTTTGATTCATGGAATAGAGTTTGAGCATGGCAGACATTTACTCCCTTAATTAACATGCCATTTAACACCCACTGTGCATCAGAAATTGAGCTCAGCTCTGGGGACCAGATGCTGAAAAGGTAGAAAGCAAGTATTGCCTACATGGGGCTTGTACTTTAATGCCTATTAAATAATGGCTTCCATTTAGGTAGCTATTATTAACATTAAAGGAATCCATTTTTCACCAATTATTAACAGTCATTGTGTTGACAGTGACAAGGTAACATATGTTGTGGTTATAGTAGCAAAGAATTTCTATTGTGATACAGCCATAGCCCAATTAATCACTAATTCCTATGAGGAAGGGAGCAACTCCATCTCACTATCTTATGGAGAGCCTGTGGGGGAATCAGCACCAGAGTGTTCTTAGAAGATAATAATTCTTAAATATTCACCAGTTTTAAAATGGTGAAATATGAAATTTGATGATGCTCATGGAAATGTAATAAAAGAAAATAGTCATCTGAAGAGATTACTTCTTTCCTATTATAAGCAAACTGGGAATTAGACAGGGATTTGTTTTCCATGAAAATAATTTACTTGAAATTTTTGGCAATTCTTGACATGAAAAAAAAAGAAAAAAAATTATATTACCAAAATGGGTCTATCAAATAGAAAAATATACAAAATCCACTTTGTGGGCATATGAACACTGCCTTTTTAGGTTTATAGCATGTAATTTTGGAAACCATAGCCCTGGAAGAAATTTGGAGCCAGCATGGTGTGATACAGTCAGAATAAACAGTATCACTTACATGATGAACCCAAACCTGCAGCTTTGAAATAAAGAAAGGAAGCCTGCTTCGGTTCTGTGGAATAATGTTTGGCTACTACATCTCATATGTAGGTGAGCCATATCTAAATATTTACATGCTTGTAAGTTATTCCACAAGGAAGAAATGTCAGAAGTGGCCACAGAGTTCAAATAACTCTGAAGTATCAGAAATTTAGAAGAAAGACATTGTTAAAGGAAAGGGATAAGGATAGAAACTGTACCCAATTATAACAGCTAATTGTGTTTTGGAGGAAAGTTCACTGGCTTATGAAAATTAAAAAAAGAAAACATTTGCAAAGATGTCAATATAAGGCTGAATTTGATTCTAAATTGTATTTAAATCATAGATGTAGTGAAAATCATATTTTTATCTAATAATCAGCAAGTATTAGTGAGAATGAAAATATTTTCATTTTTAGTGATATAAAATTCTACTAGGATGTGAAAGATAGAGGAGTAATATCTGAAAATGATGGAGAGAGGGTATCTTCACATCATCTCTTCTGTAAAATCAATGGAAAAGCTGGCAAATAATCAAAATTGACTTTATTAGAACCCTGGTGATTAACCAAATACTTTAAGGAATCCAGAAAGTGTCTATTTCAAAAACCTAAAAAGGCTGAGGAGCTGAATTTTGATATGACATTAAGCCTTCTGGGGCTTTAAGTTGCCAGTGCTTATCCTTCTCTCTATGATTCTATTATGACGTTGAGAACCAGCAAGTGACCCTCAGTCTCTGAACATTAGCAGTCCAGCAGCCACTAAGTCCATCCCCAAAGACTTGCCATCATTTGACTTTGAAGATGGTGGTCTTGGTCCATTTTGTGTTTCTTTTATGGGAGTACCCAAGGCTTGGTGATTTATAAAGAAAGAAAAGGCAATGTGGCTCATAATTATGAATGGCTGGGTAGTTCAAGATTGCATCTAGTGAGGACTTCAGCTGCTTCCAGTCATGTTGGAAGGCAACAGATTGCTGACCTGCTAGGAAACAGATGGTGAGAGTGAAGGAGGGAGAGTCCAGGTTCCTTTTAACAACCAACTGTCATGGGAAAAGATGAAGTCAGCAATCACTCATTCCCAAGGGGGTGCATTAATCTATTCATAAAGAATCTGCCCTTATGACTCAACATCTTACCTTAGGTTCCACCTCTATCACTGGGGATCAAGTTTGAGAATGAGATTGTGAAGAATATCCAAAACACTACAGTGGCTCTCTGAAAGACCCCACTCTGTATACTCTCTTTAGCTGACTTCACTGAGACTTTCTTTGGTGTGAAAATCCTTTTCTCTAAGGCATTTACCGGAAACATTTAAAGGCAACTTTTTTTCTTTTAACTTCATAATAGCCTGAACTGGTAGATAACAGTTAGAGAAAATAATAGGCTAGCCATAAATTTTTTTTAAAATTTAAAATTGGTAATGAAATGCCAGTAGGAGTTTTGAAGACATCTAACATATTACTGTCAGTCTAAAAGGCCACACACATGCCCATGGCTATGCACATTCTGAGTACTCAAGAAAGATACGAGAAGGCCCTCAACTCTCACTGGTGGAAGGTCTGAAGGCTCCAAGAAAGCAGGGAATGAATTTCAAGGCAGTTGTCAGCTGCCTTCCTGGATGTTGAAATAGGGCCTCCAAATGCACATAGAACCACTGTAAAAGACTGGTCAAATTATTGGTTATAGGCATTTACTGAAATCTCTGTCATTTCACTCACTAACAGTTGAGTTAACTGAGCAGTGTCCAAACAGGGCAAAGAATAAAGTCTTTGAAAAACTACTTTGAAAAAAATTACTAAACAAACTACAATAAAAGTAAACAAACCCACAGAACGTTAGGATGTGTAAAATATGATTGATAGAATTACCACATTTTTATTATTTCAAATGTCCAATCTGCAAGAAACACTTATGATGAGAAATGAGAAAATATTGCTTATATGTAAGGAAAAAATGCAATCAATAAAACCATCCAAGAGAAAGCTCAGATGTTTGACTAAATGGACAAAGATTTTAAAACTACCATCTTAAAAATGTTAAAATAGGGGCAGCACCTGTGGCTCAAAGGAGTAGGGCATGGGCCCCATATCCTGGAGGTGGTGGGTTCAAACCCAGTCCTGGCCAAAAAAAAACTGCAAAAAAAAAAAAAAAGTTACAATAACTACAATAAACTACGTCTAAATGAGCTAAAGTTATGTACAACTATAATATTTCAGGCTGAAAGAGGAGCTAAAGAAATTTATTAGAATAGTATCTTACAAAATACCAATAAATAGAAATTAAAATTTAAAAATAAATACCAATTATGGAATTAAAAACAATAATAACTGAATAAAAATTTATGAGAAGGCTTAACAGCAGATTTAAGCAGACAGAAAAAGACTGAGCAAACTTGAACACAGGTCCATGAGATCACCTAATCTAAGTAACAGATAGAAAAAGGAATGAAGAAAAACAAAACCAGGAGACTTCATCAAGCATTCCAGGACACGCAGAACGGGAGCTCCAGGATGATAGGGAAGGCGCGAGAAGAGAGAGAGAGAGAGAGAATAAATTATTTAAAGAAATAATGGTTAATGATTAAAACTTACAAAATTTAGTGAAAATACTAATACTAAAAAATCTATGAACACCAAGTAGTATTAACTCAAAGAGATCTACATTTAGAAAAACCAGAATTAATCAATCAGAAGCTAAGAATGAAGACAATATCTTGAAAGCAATGAGAGAAAAGCAATTCATCATGTATAAGAGAGCCTGAATAAGATTGTTACTGATTTCTCGTGAGAAACCATGGAAGCTAGAAGGCAATGGGATAATATATTCAAAGCTCTGACATTCCTGTATAAAATATAACCACTTACCCAAGGGAGGGGCATTTCTGCTCCAGGAAGCAAGCAGAGGAGATAACATAGGCTGGAGAAGGATGGTGTACTGACTCAGCATTTCTCTCCTGCTTCCAAGCTGGTGTAGTGTCCCCATTGCTAGAGGTCACGGTGACAGCTGAATGACTGATCTTACCCCATCTCTCATACGTGAAGAAGTGGTTCTATTTTGTGCATTAAAGGACTTTGGCCAGGCCATTAATTTCCAGGATGACAGTAATTACTTCCACAGATGACAACAAAGCAACAACACGAGAATCACGAGACCAGGGCAAAGGTGCAGGCTGATGAAATGCAGTCACTATGCGCCTGTTGCTGTGGAGATTATACAAAAATACAGGAAAAAAGAGACTGAGTATTTGAACTTGGAGGACCGGCATGACATGGCATGTTGCTAATAATAATGTTGAACAGTCTTCCATTTTCTAACACGGTTTACCTAGAATCTTTAAAACTTGGAAATGAAGTGGTTCGGTTAAATTACCAAGTTAGCACTAAAAACCTCTAGTAAAATAAAGATCAGCATCTATCCTCAGTCTCCTGGTGATATATTTTAGCGTTATATTTACATCTTAAAGTCAGAAAATTCACTGGAAGTCCTCAAGACTAAGCTAATTTCACTGACTTGGTTAAAGGGATGCCTTCACGTATTTTTTCACAGCACAATCTTTGCTAAAGAATGGTTCCCAGGGTTTAATATCTTACCCTAATCCAAATCACACAGTCCATAATTTCCTGGTATCCAAACAAATCCAGTGGGCAAGCATTAATGAAATTTGGCCACAGACACTAGCAATCACCATTTTTCTCTCAAGCTTTACTAGAACTGTGGCTACAATGTCATTTGCCAATGGGCAGACATGAATTTGATTTATTTGAAAAAGGAAGAAACCAGGAGCCATCTGGGTAAGATCCACTGCCTGTGGTATGAACTTTGGTCACTCCACCAGAGCCACCGTCCAATACCAAAATCCTTGAGTAAACGAGAAAAAAGATAGAGTAGAAACGAAAGAAAATGCGTGCTCAGAGAGTAAAGCAAAATCCTTCCAATAACTTGTATCAGAGTTACTGCTCTTCAGTAGTGATAAACTGTTTTATTCTTGACAATTAGAGTATTAGTTGCTTCACTTTTTTTTTAGTTCACAAATGATTATTGTAGTAATTACTACTAATATTAATAATAATAATGTAAGCCATTATTAATAACTGAGACTGTAATTAGTGCTTTATGTTATTTATTCATTTTGTCCTCATGAAGAAAGCTCAGAATGGCAAATAACTGGCTTAATCCTTCATAGCCAGTAAATGGAACAGTGTGAAGCCCCCAGATGGTTTTACCTCTGAATACCCATGACCAGGATTCTCTGTCATGCTTCACGTGACCACTGGGAACCCACACAGCGGATGGCAATTAATTTAGTTCTTGTAAAAACTCTGCAGGAGGTGAAATAAAGCTATCATCTAAGAGGTTTCTCTACACTCTTGAACAAAAAAAGGAACATTAGCCTCATGGTTCCAAAATGCTACTAGTCTTAACCTTCAGCCTTAATCAGTTGAAAGCTGAAAAAGGGGACTAATATCACCAAACACCTCCCAAGTGCCGGACACTGTTTTGTGCGTTTAAATGCAACTTATCTAACAAAATAAAAAAAATAATTTTTTTTTGTCTTTTGTAATTAAGTAATGATAAAAAAGCTTAAAAACAGCCTGGTTTCAACATTGATGTTACTTTTTTAGAATGTACTCAATCCTTAGCCTTTACTCTGTATTCTGTGTTTTTCTAGTGGCAAAGCATCTGTCCTCAAATATATTTTAAAATATGTGTACATTCATATGTCTCAAATTCAGTTAAGAACAAATAAAATTAGACTGAGGCTTCATCTTCCTAATATGATTTGTTAATAAATATAATTTCTTAGTTTCTACTGCTATTATCTTTTTTAAAATTTTAAGTTAGGCATGTGATAATTACTTGTTGCCCCATCATAGAAAATGAAATAATGGAATATTAATGATGCTTACTGTGCATGTGCTTCATGCCAAGTTTCATTTTAAGTAAGCTAAGTATATTAGCTGAGTTAGCCTCCAGTTGTCAAATTATGCAATTAGCATTCCTGCCATAATGATTTTTCAGAGAAGCAGGAGAGTTTAGTAACAACAGAGCTAGTTATCAGAATGGACAGAGCCAAGATTTGAACCTGACAGCCCATCAGAGCTGGAAATCTCAGTACCACACATACTTAGTATCTCTGACCCCCATTACATTTTCAATTGTCCCACTTAAATGTAGGCAATTTGAAGCTCACAAAGTTTCTTTCAAATATCTCTAAGAAAACCTGAAAGAGATAGAAGCAATTAGCTGGCAGCTGAAATAGAATGACAGAGAGAGACTCCATAGCTCCTGGTCCTATGGCTTTGAGAATACTGGTTTCACACAAGCCTCTAGCAAATTCGTGAAAGCAAATCTTGCAATACTTGAAGTCTTTTTCCCTATTAGATAAGCTCCAAGGTACATTACAAAAGCAAGAATGGTTTTATTTAAGAACAGAAAAGGCCAAATAGTTTAGAATATAACACCAAAATAGAGTAATTTTAAATCCATATAATTTTAAAGTACATTTAGACATGCCATTTACTTTCTATTATTATCAATTTTAGTTTAATTCATTCTTATTTATTTTCAATTCTAATTTGCCGATAGGTAATTACATAGTAACTTCACAGGCTGACCTGTGGAAAGCTCCTCTCACAGTTCCCTTCTTATACAATTCTGTGAATGTCTGTATTATGCCAAAGTCCTTTACAATCATGTAATTGAATTATCAGATATTCACTGAGTAATTGACATTCAGGTTTCTCTTAATAACTAAAACTAAGAAACTATAATCTCCTGTGATATGTATAAAGATTGTTAATAATAAAAGTCCCAAACTATCACAGGATTTAACTTGTGGAAACACGATCTAAAAAAAATGTCTTTTTTAAAAACTTAAACGTTGAATTATTTTTTCACAAATAATTTTCTGACATTTCTTTTTTACCAACATGCTGGGAGTGCAGATACTCAAAATTGTCCCCTAAATGTACACAAACTAGAAACTAAGAAATGGTAAGACTTCTCTGTATGACAAGCAGTCCCATGCCAAAATTAACATTCCCTCTCCTCTCAGAAGTTTCACCATTGTTTTTGGTGTTGTTAATATAACTACTTACTAAAACTTTATTCCTTAAATTCCTGGTCAGAGTTAGTGGTTTAGGATTGTGTTAGAGCTTTGAGAACCTGATGGCAATTCTTTAGTGCTGTGAAGATAAGACTCCTGAAGGTTGCTCTCTTTCTAGAAACATTCAGCTAGCTCAAGTGAAAACTGCTGAGTATTTCCATAGCTAAGATGTAAACCTAGAATTCCCAAGCATTTGGGAAATCTGCTTACTTTCTGGAAATTTTCACTAAAACTCTTTTTTTTTTATAAAATATGTATTTTCAATTAGTAAGTCAACTGCTACTCTTTGATTTAGATAAAGGACATTTGCCCATTCCTCTACCAAACAGGTGCTGAAATACTTATGCCTGACATGTGAACAGCAATAAGAATGTTTTGCTTCAGCATCTACCAGAGGAGAAATTTAGAGATTGCACCACTCCCTGCTGCTGGCCTTGGATACGTGTTCCAATAGTTGCTTATTGGAATTCTCCTTAGAGTAACTATATTTCCTTGGATATAAAATTTACCTACCATAGTGGATTTTTCATAAATGATATTAGAAACAATTTTAATTATATTGCAACTGCTCTGCAATTTCACGCAATTACAAAACAAAAACACAATTGAAAGAAAAATTGCAATCAATCAATCAGTAAAACTATAATACATACTTTTTAGCTGAGGAAGTGATGAAAGTATTAAAGTATACTTTTATTTGAAAGTACGTCCTTTTTATTAACTATAGATCTCTTTAACCTAAGTTGATATTTATCATTAGTCATTAGTTTTATCCAAATTTTCTGTGTTCTTACTGTATCAAGACCACTGAATAGGAAGAAATATATTAATGGTTGGATGTACAAAGAAACATCTAACCAGTAATTAAAATATACCTAAACCTATAGTTTATACTAAAGGAGAAATATATACATGTATCAACTTCCTTTGATGACATTCTAAGGTGTGCTAAATTGTATTATAAGTTAATTTTCCTCACTCCCTAAACAATAGCAATGAAACATACAAAAGTGAAATAAAATCCTACAGATCTACATTAGACCCTTAAATTTAAACTAAGCTTAAACACTGAGCAATATGAGGATTTATTGACTTCTAATAACAATCAATGTAACTAAATTCAAATTGAAGATACACAATATAATATAATAGGACAGTAAAGTTTATTCTGAAGAAATGCCAGGTTTTAAAAATAAATGAGAATAAGACCAAGAATCACACAAAGGTCAATTTCCTCTTGTTTTCTCAGCACCATAGGAAAATTTTCTAAGAAATAAGAAAATTGGATTTACTAAAAATGAAATTTTGATGAAGTGGTATTAAAGTATAATATTCTGTGAAATCCCTTGTTACCTTAAAAGGAGATAAATGACAACTGCTACATTATAACAAAAAGATAATTTTATATTTTTCCTCCTAAGTTGTGAGAAGTGACTATTTTTGGGTTTTCTGTAATGAGTAAATGATATTACTCAACTGCTAGGTCCAGATATTAGCTCATTGACTTCCTGAAACCTGACTTCTCCACAAAAACCTTCGTTGTTCTTCCTTAGCCTCTGAACAATGGCAGCATTTAAAATTAATGCCATGCAATTATTTTCTACTCTATGACAATCTTTCATATTTTCTCTTATTTTTTCCAACTTGGTTGTAAGACCTGGGTCAAGTTTCACGCTTACATAGTTCCCCTACCTTTGTAACATCTTTAAATTGCTAGGATTATAGTGAGTTCTTAATAAAAATTTAGAGATTCACAAATCAATATATTAACTGTATTATGAATAAATAGACCAATGCCAAAACGCTGTTTAAAGAGTGGGGTAAGAAAATTGCCTTTCCTATAACCTTAAAGAGAGTTTTGCTCTTCACTTTCCTAATACATAGACTCAACCATACTTCCTGTTTCATAAGAAAACTGACTACATTTGAGTACCATCTTTCAAATTGTTGAGTCTTTAACATGGCCATCTCAAAACATTTACTTAGAATTTGATAAATTACACAGGGAATTAACTAAAGGTAACTCAAGATATGGGCCTTACACTTGAGAGAAGTGGATTATAAAACATAGTGGGCAAAAGCCATCTGAGTTTTTTTGGTTTAAAGTACAGATTTTCAGGTTAGTTAGATCCAAGTCCAGAGATTTTGATTCAATAGATGTGGAACATGACCTGGTAATCTGCACTTTATATTCAAGGTGCATCTTAAATGCACTCAGATGTAAATGATTTCACTGCTTAAGAAATATAACTTGAAGAGTTTCAATCTGTGTTAAGAACTAATTTTATATGGGGCGGCGCCTGTGGCTCAAAGGAGTAGGGCGCCAGGCCCCATATGCTGGAGGTGGTGGGTTCAAACTCAGCCCCCGGCCAAAAACTGCAAACAAAATAAAACAAAACAAAACATAAAAACTAATTATATCGTTCCACACTTGAAGGGAAAGTATGTGTGACACATTTCCTTTCTATTCCATCAATCTTTGTTCATTCCTGTTTCTTGTTTTTGTTGTTAAGCTTGACTGTTTTGTGCTTTTGCTTGTGACTTCATGAAAGTTCCATCCATTTTCATCAATACACATGCAAGGTCCTTTTCAAATGTTTTCTTCAAATATATTTTTGAGCTGGATGAATCAGTACCATACTTTTCTTTATAGTGCTTCATTTGACCCACTGTGATACTTGCCTATGTTGTGATTTATGGAAGATTTCCTTATTTCATTTATTAGCTCTTGTTGCTCAATGATTGCCATTGGCTGAATGGGTGCATCACCTCCACACTCCAAATTTATATGCTGAAATCTTCACCCCAATGTGTTGCTATTCGGAGGGTAATGAGGTCATGAGAGTGAAGCTCATATAAATGGGATTAGTGCCCCAATTTTCTTTTAAAAAATGAGCAAAACATTTCTGGCTCTTTTATCCCACCACGTGAAGACACAATGAAAAGACAGCAGTCTGCAAAGCAGGAGAGGGCTCCCATAAAAACTTGAGTGTACTGGCACCCAGCAGGGTCAGGGTTAGGTTTAGATCACTCCACTTCCTATCTCAAGATCTGTGAGAAACATTTCTGTTGTTTATATACCACCTACTCCATGGTGAATTTTTTGGAGCAGCCCAACCTAAGACAACCATAATTTTAGGGAGGAAAAAAAAAAAACCAAGAAAGAGAGCAGCGCCTGTGGCCCAAGGAGTAGGGTACCAAACCCATATACCAGAGGTGCTAGGTTCAAACCCAGTCCCAGCCAAAAAAACTGCAAAAAAAGAAAAGAAAAGGAAAGAAAGGAAAAGAAAGAAACAGACATGTGCAGATCCAAGTGTAAAAAGTTTCAATCTGATAACCCTGAAATAATGTTTACATGAATGTTATTCATATAAGAAAGAGATCTATGGAACTAAAAAAATCAATCTTAAAATTAAGGGGGAATACCATGTATTACTGAGAAAAATGCATGTTTGCTTTGCCAAAGCCTAAAACTTTTTTCTTTTAAGTAAATTGAAAACCTCAGAGATTTCAAAATGTTTAGTTACTTATCCTAGCAAAACTTTTCAGACTATTTATTTTTAAAATTATATAGTCACTGCTTTATTTCACTTTTATGCAGTTAGGATAGAAAGAGGAAGTTGATTAGAAGACAGACTTAAAGAAATATGAACATCGTTAAATGACTTTAAAATCATTTGTTCAGAGCCTTCATATTCAGCTGCCACATATTCAAAAAAATAGAGAAAGGAGGGTAGAGAATGAGTCATGTATGCTGAAAAATATTAAATCATTTTAAAACGAGTGTCCAACAGTATAGATACTGTTAGACATTGAGTAAAATTATTTCAACTTTCACTCTTCTAACAAGAAGAGAAAGAGCTTCATTGAGAACTGAAAGAAAACAAGAAAAATAGAAAAGATAAATGTCCTCAGAGAAATAACTATTACCTGGAACCATAAGATGCAAAGCAAACTTAACAAATACTTTAATAATAAAGCAATGAAGGGTCATAGTGTCATCGAAAGTACATAGTATAATGAGTCCATGTTCAGAATAATCATTTTTCCAAATGCCATTGCCTCTATTCTGGAAGGTGTACTTCAAAAATCGTTTCCTTAAAATTATCAGATCTTGTAGAAAAATGTGATCTTAGTAAATTTCAACAGACTGACTCAATGTTGTCTAACCATAAAATAGAGTTGATTGGAAGTAGAAGGAGAATTCAAGCTGATATACTCCATTTCACATACTTTGATACTAGCAGGCATTACTGTGGATATTCCACATTGGGAATCTAAATCTGAGCCACAGGCTAAGAGAAGGGAAGATAATTTCCCAGGAGAAGGGTAGTGAAAAAATTTGTGTGACAGCGTTTCATAACAGAACCCTATGGAGAAGATGACAAACTGCAACTCCCTTCTTTTCCAGACCCTATGAGCTAACACCTGCGTCTATTCCAAGAGAAATACTGAGAAATATAAATCAGTATAGTATCTGTGTATGTTTCCTGTTCCTCAAATGGGAAAGAGAACAAAAAATATAAAGAAAATGCAGTTACAGAATTAACACCACAAATAAAATCATGAAAGCCATGAGCAAGTTGGCAGATCTCAGGATGGACGTTAAAGTTAACAAATAAGGAATTACTAGTATAAATAAGAAAGTCATAGAAAACTTAGCACCAGAAACTATAACCAGAAAAATGGTGAATAGCAAGAGGAAACTACAAAAAAATGAAGTGAAAGGGAACAAGGCGTAACAATCTTTAATAAGACTCTGGAAAAGATGGAAATTTGATAATAGAGACTCAACATCTACCTCCTTGGTGTTTTAAAGACTTATAATAAATATTTATGATAAAAACATTGCTTACTTAAAATGTTAAATAGGTAAAATGATGATTGAATGTATAGATTAAAATTACACTCTGATTTTAAGATAAAAAATGGAGATACTATCACCAAGACTGATTTTTAGACACTTACTGGATCTGAAGAATGAAGAAAAAAGCTAATTGACACTTAGGCAGAAAAAGCAAGTCTCTGAGACTCCCACTATTGGCTAGGGAGAATTAAGGACTACCGGACTTATGCACCCTTTGTAAACATTTGAAAATCCAGAAAAAAAGTATAAAAAACAACTGTTTTTAATGCATTGTAAAATAGGCAGCACAAAACTGCTTTTTGAGAAGGGAAACAAGAAGATAAGCCTTTGTTTGCACCAGCTTACCCGGTGAAAGTCCATCTCTCAACTTCTAGCCTGTAGCACAGTAAGGGGAAATTCAACAGGGAACAACACGATTTGCTGTTGCTGAATTAACATGCCAGGTACCACAGTCTAGAAAGGCCAAGGTGGCCAGAATTTGCAGGGCCAACTAAGAGAGAGAACAGGGCTTCACAGAATGAGAATGTGGAGCTCTCCGGAGAGGTCCCCCCAAGTCCATGAGTGTGTACTGATTTCTGCCTAAACAAAGTAAAAAACTACATGAGATGAAAAAAAAGAACCACCACAGGCAAAAGCAAAAAAAATTCCTGCAGCTCATATGGCCCCAACATTAGTTCACATTTGTTTCAAATACCAACAAGCTAAGTAACAGGTAGAGGTCTTTAAAGAATCAGACATTAGTAGGGTCCAATCAGTTCTAGGGTCTAGCAGGGGTCCTCAGACTTTTTAAACAAGGGGTCAGTTCACTGTCCCTCAGACCGTTGGAGGGCCAGACTGTGGGCCCCGGGACGAGTCAGCTGCTAAGCAGGACAGGCAGTGGCGGCCAAAACACCCAGCGGGCTGCATAAATGTTCTAGGTGGGCTGTATGTAGCCCACAGGCCATAGTTTGAGGATGCCTGGTCTAGGGTCTGCCCCACCTTAATCAAACTAATAAACAGTTTGCACAATTATTCTCTGATCCCAAATACCTAAACTGCATTCTAGAACAAGTTCAGCTCTCATTAAAGACAAAGAACAAAACCCATCCCCAAACAAAAAGAAGAAAAAAAAAAAAGAAAGCAGAAAAAATTAACTAAAAATGATGAGATATAAAGAAAACATACAGCTTGGTAATAGTTCTAATGCCACCTATAATGATAATTGCAATAAACATTAATCAAAAAATCAGAAATTGTAAAATCAGATTTAAGATAAGACCCAACTACATGCTCTTTGTAAGAACTGTACTTCAATCGAAAAACTAACAAGCAAACAAAAACTTCCCCAAACTGGAAGGAACTGTGAACTTCAGAAGAAAATATCACTGGGTATAAAGAGCAACAAAAGACACAATTTATCATAAGGACATGAAAATTATAAATATGTATGCCCTCAATAGCATACTTCAAAATACAAGCGCTATTAAAATGGAAAGGTAAGATAGCAAAACTATTATTATACATTATATATTCAGCTCTCTTCTCTCGGTAATTTATAAAATTAGTAAATAAAAATATCTGCAAGGGTAGAGAGGAGTTTAGAGGTACATATCATTGGCCAACTTGATCTAATTGAAACTTTAAGAATACAGAAAAGGTAGAAGAGAAAGTAGAGGCATAGAATATCGTTTCAAGGCTGCAAAAATAGAAAGATGATGGTGTGTGGGTGTGTGTGCATGTGAGTAATGTGTGTGCGTAGCTCAATCTTAAAGATGTTGAGCTTGAACTCATAATTTATTATTGAAGAAGACAAAAAGAGATGATATCTAGTGAGAAGCTATGTGGCTGAACTCTAAAAAGGGAGGTCTCAGCAGAAGCTAGCTCTTGACAGTTCTCTAAGGAGGTCGGTTACAAATAAGGCACTGGTAATTTCTGCGACAGAAAAGCAGAGGAATGAGGACTGGTTTTCTAATGCAGGAATGCCATGTGGTAAGAATATGGACTTGAGATTCATGCAGACATTTATGCAAGATTTTCCTTCTGGCTATGACATTGTGCATGTGTAGGTAATAGTCATGAAAACACAACCAGGAGAAGTAGAGGGCACATATTCCTTTAATAAAATAGAGTGGCCGGACACTGTGGCATGTGCTTGTGATCCCATCACTTTAGGAGGCAGAGGCAGAAGCCTCGTTTGAGGTTCAAAAATTGTCCTGGGCAATAGCAAGACCCTATCTCTATAAAAATTATAACTGAGGCATGGGAGCACACATATGTAGTCCCAGGGACTCAGGAGGCTGAGGCTGAGGCAGCAGGTTCACTGTGTCCAGGATTTTGAGGTTGCTGTGAAATATGATGACAGGACTACATTCCAGACCAGGCAACAGAATGAGACTCTGCCTCAAAAAAGAAGGAAGTAAAGGCCAATACTTACTGCATATACATACATATTAAACAGAAGATTAGCATCCTTCCCTCATTGAGAGAATAAACTTTCCTGACCTTATGTCCCCACTAACATAGGCACTGTTCTGATTGTATCATCCCCCACCTCATTGCAAAGCTTCATTGTTTTAATTCTTGCTTCCCTCCAAAACAGACTCTGAGACAAAAATTTGTGGGTAAATAATTTATTCAGAAATTGGCCTGAGAAAGGGAAGAAAGGGGGGAAAGCGAGCCAGAGAATGAATGAAGCTGATGGAATGGGTGGTTATTGTTATATTGTTATATATTGTTATAGGCTGGAGAGATGGAGAACGAGTCTCAACAGGGTTTCACAGAGACAGGGACGCTGGACCGTGTCCCCATCCACTCTCGTCCTTGATTGTTTGAGGATTGCCTTAGAGTCATTAGCTCCCCATCCCTAACTCCCTTTTTGTTCCTGCCTGAAGCTGAGAAGCATTGATTGTTGGAAGGAGCTTGCAGGCCCAGAATCAGAAAAACACAGGCACGAGGTGAGAAACTATGAGTGAGCTGGAAACAGAGGAATTTCCAGTGAACTCAGTGGGTCCAGAACATATGAGATGAAACTTTAACAATATTTGCAATAGCCAGTTTTCTTTTTCTTTCTTTCTTTTTTTTTTTTTTAACAAATGTATATGCTCTGTATTGATTTCCTCAAGTTCACCCTCAGGTATGGTGATTCGCTATAATAACTCACATAACTGGTGGGACATAGTAGCTCATGGCTGTAATTGTAGCACTCTGGAAGGCCAAGGTGAGGGGGTCTCTTGAACTCAGGAGTTTGAGACGAGCTTTAGCAAGATCAAGAGTTTATCTTTACTAAAAATGGGAGAGAGAGGGTTGGAAGGTCACAGTGTGTGACACACCTCTTCGAGGTAGGACACAATTATAAGAGGAACTTTACCTAACAAATGTAATTAGGGTAACCTGATTCTCTGTACCCTGAATGAATGCTCAACAACAACAAAATAAATAAAATGAAATGAAATAAAATAAAACAAACAAACAAAAGGCAGAAAAAATTAACCAGGCATCGTGGTAGGCACTTGTAGTCCCAGCTACTTGGGAGGCAGAGGCAGGAGGATCACTTGAGCCCAGAGTTTGAGGTTGCTGTGAGTTAGGCTGATGCCATGGCACTCTAGCCTGGTGTAACAGAGTGAAAGATTCTTACTACAAACAGAATGAAATAAAACAAAACAAAAAAATAACCACAAAAACACTTTACATAACTGAGAAAGCTGAATTCCTTTCCATGTTTTCAGTTTACTGTAGTGAAAGAACACATTAAAATCACCAAAAGTGCCAAAGAAAACTCACTCGACCTTGAGTCCAGGGTTTCTATAGGGGTTTCATCACAAAACCATGGAAGGTTCTATGACTGACCAGTTTCCAACCTCCCTGTACCCTAACAGAGGTCAAATAAACACAGTATGACACAAAGGCCCAGGACTGCAGAAACAGGTGCCAGCATCGGCTGTCTGGTGTGGCCTACCCTTCAGGTGTACACAGATGCTCATCTGGGAGATATTTCTAAAATTCACAAGTCATCATTCCCCAGGACTGGTCAAGGGCCAGTCTTCAAGCCCTATGGGATGTGGGAGGTTTTAACAACCCAGGCCTGAGGATTTAACCCCACAGTGCGCACCCTTCAAGACACTTTATAGCTTTTAAAACCTTTCACGATGTGCCAACCAAGATTACGTAGCTAGTAATAACGGTATGCTTCTGACTACTTCAAGTCTGAATCAAAGGGCAACATTCTTGGCAGCTGCACTGTGCTACTTAAAGATCAGCAGTGGTGGCTTCACTGAGGATCTTGTTAAAAATGCAGAATCTCAGGCAACCATCTGGATTTCCTTAATCATAATTTATATTTTAATAAGATCCTCAGTTTATTTGCGTGCACAGTAAAAGTTGAGAAACATGGCTTTAGCAGCCCATGTTTCATGACACCATGAAAGGCATTCTAATAGCCATTTGGGAGTGTGATCTTGAATAATCTGTTTAATCTCTCTGAGCATAGTATTTCATCTAAAAATGTTTATGACATGCACACTCTGACTCACACATATATGCACGCATATCTTACAGAGACACATCAAAAATCATTTTTTTAATATGTAAGAGGCCTGGCACAATTGGCTTATTAATGGTGGCCATGATAATGTTGATAGTGATGGTCATGGTAACCCCATAGATACTGAAGGAGGACG
>NW_003852404.1:9349724-9353491 GCF_000181295.1 Otolemur garnettii
CCAAACCCATATACCAGAGGTGCTAGGTTCAAACCCAGTCCCAGCCAAAAAAACTGCAAAAAAAGAAAAGAAAAGGAAAGAAAGGAAAAGAAAGAAACAGACATGTGCAGATCCAAGTGTAAAAAGTTTCAATCTGATAACCCTGAAATAATGTTTACATTAATGTTATTCATATAAGCAAGAGATCTATGGAACCAAAAAAAATCAATCTTAAAATTAAGGGGGAATACCATGTATTACTGAGAAAAATGCACGTTTGCTTTGCCAAAGCCTAAAACTTTTTTCTTTTAAGTAAATTGAAAACCTCAGAGATTTCAAAATGTTTAGTTACTTATCCTACCAAAACATTTTAGACTATTTATTTTTAAAATTATATAGTCACGGCTTTATTTCACTTTTATGCAGTTAGGATAGAAATAGGAAGTTGATTAGAAGACAGACTTAAAGAAATATGAACATCGTTAAATGACTTTAAAATCAGTTGTTCAGAGCCTTCATATTCAGCTGCCACATATTCAAAAAAATAGAGAAAAGAGGGTAGAGAATGAGTCATGTACGCTGAAAAATATTAAATCATTTTAAAATGAGTATCCAACAGTATAGATACTGTTAGACATTGAGTAAAATTATTTCAACTTTCACTCTTCTAACACACTGAGAACTGAAAGAAAACAAGAAAAATAGAAAAGATAAATGTCCTCAGAGAAATAACTATTACCCGGAACCATAAGATGCAAAGCAAACTTAACAAATACTTTAATAATAAAGCAATGAAGGGTCATAGTGTCATCGAAAGTACATAGTATAATGAGTCCATGTTCAGAATAATCATTTTTCCAAATGCCATTGCCTCTATTCTGGAAGGTGTACTTCAAAAATCGTTTCCTTAAAATTATCAGATCTTGTAGAAAAATGTGATCTTAGTAAATTTCAACAGACTGACTCAATGTTGTCTAACCATAAAATAGAGTTGATTGGAAGTAGAAGGAGAATTCAAGCTGATATACTCCATTTCACATACTTTGATACTAGCAGGCATTACTGTGGATATTCCACATTGGGAATCTAAATCTGAGCCACAGGCTAAGAGAAGGGAAGATAATTTCCCAGGAGAAGGGTAGTGAAAAAATTTGTGTGACAGCGTTTCATAACAGAACCCTATGGAGAAGATGACAAACTGCAACTCCCTTCTTTTCCAGACCCTATGAGCTAACACCTGCGTCTATTCCAAGAGAAATACTGAGAAATATAAATCAGTATAGTATCTGTGTATGTTTCCTGTTCCTCAAATGGGAAAGAGAACAAAAAATATAAAGAAAATGCAGTTACAGAATTAACACCACAAATAAAATCATGAAAGCCATGAGCAAGTTGGCAGATCTCAGGATGGACGTTAAAGTTAACAAATAAGGAATTACTAGTATAAATAAGAAAGTCATAGAAAACTTAGCACCAGAAACTAAAACCAGAAAAATGGTGAATAGCGAGAAGAA
Organism: Otolemur garnettii; assembly: GCF_000181295.1. NCBI lineage: Eukaryota > Metazoa > Chordata > Mammalia > Primates > Galagidae > Otolemur > Otolemur garnettii. The sequence continues at coordinate 9,351,218 of NW_003852404.1, forward strand.
ACTACAAAAAAATGAAGTGAAAGGGAATAAGGCGTAACAATCTTTAATAAGACTCTGGAAAAGATGGAAATTTGATAATAGAGACTCAACATCTACCTCCTTGGTGTTTTAAAGACTTGTAATAAATATTTATGATAAAAACATTGCTTACTTAAAACGTTAAATAGGTAAAATGATGATTGAATGTATAGATTAAAATTACACCCTGATTTTCAGATAAAAATATGGAGATACTATCACCAAGACTGATTTTTAGTCACTTACTGGATCTGAAGAATGAAGAAAAAAGCTAATTGACACTTAGGCAGAAAAAGCAAGTCTCTGAGACTCCCACTATTGGCTAGGGAGAATTAAGGACTACCGGACTTATGCACCCTTTGTAAACATTTGAAAATCCAGAAAAAAAGTATAAAAAACAACTGTTTTTAATGCATTGTAAAATAGGCAGCACAAAACTGCTTTTTGAGAAGGGAAACAAGAAGATAAGCCTTTGTTTGCACCAGCTTACCCGGTGAAAGTCCATCTCTCAACTTCTAGCCTGTAGCACAGTAAGGGGAAGTTCAACAGGGAACAACACGATTTGCTGTTGCTGAATTAACATGCCAGGTACCACAGTCTAGAAAGGCCAAGGTGGCCAGAATTTGCAGGGCCAACTAGGAGAGAGAACAGGGCTTCACAGAATGAGAATGTGGAGCTCTCCGGAGAGGTCCCCCCAAGTCCATGAGTGTGTACTGATTTCTGCCTAAACAAAGTAAAAAACTACACGAGATGGAAAAAAAAGAACTACCACAGGCAAAAGCAAAAAAAAAAATTCCTGCAGCTCATATGGCCCCAACATTAGTTCACGTTTGTTCCAAATACCAACAAGCTAAGTAACAGGTAGAGGTCTTTAAAGAATCAGACATTAGTAGGGTCCAATCAGTTCTAGGGTCTAGCAGGGGTCCTCAAACTTTTTAAACAAGGGGTCAGTTCACTGTCCCTCAGACCGTTGGAGGGCCAGACTGTGGGCCCCAGGACGAGTCAGCTGCTAAGCAGGACAGGCAGCGGTGGCCAAAACACGCAGTGGGCTGCATAAATGTTCTAGGTGGGCTGTATGTAGCCCACGGGCCATAGTTTGAGGATGCCTGGTCTAGGGTCTGTCCCACCTTAATCAAACTAATAAGCAGTTTGCACAATTATTCTTTGATCCCAAATACCTAAAGTGCATTCTAGAACAAGTTCAGCTCTCATTAAAGACAAAGAACAAAACCCATCCCCAAAAAAAAGAAAAAAAAAAAAAAGCAGAAAAAATTAACTAAAAATGATGAGATACAAAGAAAACATACAGCTTGGTAATAGTTCTAATGCCACCTATAATGATAATTGCAATAAACATTAATCAAAAAATCAGAAATTGTAAAATCAGATTTAAGATAAGACCCAACTACATGCTCTTTGTAAGAACTGTACTTCAATCGAAAAACTAACAAGCAAACAAAAACTTCCCCAAACTGGAAGGAACTGTGAACTTCAGAAGAAAATATCACTGGGTATAAAGAGCAACAAAAGACACAATTTATCATAAGGACATGAAAATTATAAATATGTATGCCCTCAATAGCATACTTCAAAATACAAGCGCTATTAAAATGGAAAGGTAAGATAGCAAAACTATTATTATACATTATATATTCAGCTCTCTTCTCTCGGTAATTTATAAAATTAGTAAATAAAAATATCTGCAAGGGTAGAGAGGAGTTTAGAGGTACATATCATTGGCCAACTTGATCTAATTGAAACTTTAAGAATACAGAAAAGGTAGAAGAGAAAGTAGAGGCATAGAATATCGTTTCAAGGCTGCAAAAATAGAAAGATGATGGTGTGTGGGTGTGTGTGCATGTGAGTAATGTGTGTGCGTAGCTCAATCTTAAAGATGTTGAGCTTGAACTCATAATTTATTATTGAAGAAGACAAAAAGAGATGATATCTAGTGAGAAGCTATGTGGCTGAACTCTAAAAAGGGAGGTCTCAGCAGAAGCTAGCTCTTGACAGTTCTCTAAGGAGGTCGGTTACAAATAAGGCACTGGTAATTTCTGCGACAGAAAAGCAGAGGAATGAGGACTGGTTTTCTAATGCAGGAATGCCATGTGGTAAGAATATGGACTTGAGATTCATGCAGACATTTATGCAAGATTTTCCTTCTGGCTATGACATTGTGCATGTGTAGGTAATAGTCATGAAAACACAACCAGGAGAAGTAGAGGGCACATATTCCTTTAATAAAATAGAGTGGCC